>NW_027397086.1:12261447-12276170 GCF_003265705.2 Callorhinus ursinus
TCCAGTAAGTGGTCGCTTCTCTGTTCAGAGAGTTGTTGCTACTCTCCGGTTCGATCTCCTGTTGAGTTCGTAGGTGTTCAGAATGGTTTGATCCCTATTCAGCTGAATTCCTGAGACCAGACGAAATCTAGGTCTCCTACTCCTCCGCCATCTTGCTCCGCCCCCCTGTTAGAGAAGTTTTACAGATCTTGCAGATATTTAAGTACAAAGCTAGGAGTCCATTCCAGTTTTTAGAACCTCAAAGCATATATCTTTTCCATAAATAGAAAGATAGGAGCAAGTCTTGTGTTGGCCATTTTGAATATATTGCCAAAGAAGAACCAGGGAGGATCAATGTCTGACTTGCCCAAGAGAATATTCACCTGACACAAGACAATCTTCAGCATCATCTGGATTTCAGGATCAGAAATACATTTTCAAAGGAGCTGTTAAGCTTCAACTACTCTGAGGAATACATGCTGTCTCAGAAACGTTCACATTGTGAAATTGCAAGTACTCACAAAAACATTATGCCTACCTTGACTCATTAATTTATTCATTATTTACTTGTTCATTAAACATATATTGAGTCCTATACATGCTTTGGACATTGTGCTGAGACTATAGCTGTGGACAGTTCAAAGTCCCTGTCCTCAAGGAGTTTACAACCTAGTTGGGAGGAAAGATGATGGAGAAATACAGATTTAAGGATAGGTAGTGACAGGTGCAATTAATAAAGATAAAATAGAATGAGAAGGATGAAGAGACAAGCCAAAGACTGGCAGATAATATTTGCAAAAGACATATCTGATAAAGGACTGTTATCCAAAATAAAAAACAAAATTTTAAAACTCAACAAGAAAACTATCTGTTTTAAAAATGGCCCAAAGACTTTAACAGATACTTCATCAAAGAAGATATACACATGGCAAATTAGCATGTAAAAAGATGCCCCAAGGGGCACCTGGATGGTTCAGTTGGTTAAGCATCTGCCTTTGGCTTATGTCATGATCCCAGAGTCCTGAGATCGAGCCCCAAGTTGGGCTCCGTACTCAGTGGGGAGTCTGCTTCTCCCTCTCCCTTTGCCCCTCCCCTCCGCTAGTGCTCACTCCCTTTCTCAAATAAATAAAATTAAAAAAAAAAGATGCCCCACATATCATTAAGGGAATGCAAATTAAAACAACAAGGAGATACAACTGTGTACCTGTTAGAATGACCAAAATTTGATATACTGACAACACCAAATGCTGGCAAGGATGTGGAACAACAGAACTCTCGTTCATTGCTGGTGGAAAGGCAAAATGGTACAGCCATTTTGGAATATGGTTGGGTGGTTTCTTATAAAACTAAACATACCCTTCCCATATGATACAAAAATCATGCAATCATATGTGCTTCTTGGTAGTTAAAGGGACTGAAAAGTGATTTCCATACAAACACCTGCATTAATATGTTTATAGAAACTTTATTCATAACTGTCAAAACTTGGAAGCAACCAAGATATCCTTCAGTAGATGAATGGATAAATAGACTGTGGACAATGAAATATTATACAGTGCTAAAAAGAAATAAGCTATCAAGCCATGAAAAGACATGGGAGAACCTTAAATGTGTATTACTGACTGAAAGAAGCCAATCTGAAATGGCTACATGCTTATAATTCCAACAATATGACATTCTGAAAATGGCAAAATTATAGAGTCATAAAAAAAAATTCAGTGGTTATCAGGAGTTCGGAGGCAGAGGAGAGGATTGCATAGGCAAATCACAGAAGATTTTTAAGGCAGAGGAAATATGCTGTATGATACTATAATGATGGCTACATGTCATTGTGCATTTGTTCAGTCCCATAGAAAGCACAACACCAAGAGTTAACTGCCCTGTAAACTGTGGACTTTGGGTGACTATGATGTGTCAGTGTAGGTTCATCAATTGTAACAAATGTACCATTCTGGTAGAAGGTGTTGATAAGGGGGGAGGCTATGTCTGTAAGTGGGTAGGGGCATATGGGAAATCTGTACTTTCCTCTTAATTTTGCTGTGAATCTAAAACTGCTCCAAAAAATAGTTTTAACATGCACACATGCATGCACACACACACATAGAGTGAGGAAGTAGTCTAGGATGGGGGTTGTGATTAGCATGCTTATATCTGGAGGTCCTTGAAGCTATATTAGGAAAGTAATGCTTGAGCAGAGACCTGATTGAAGTGAAGGAGTGAGCTCCATCGAATTCATGGAAAAAGCATATCAGGTAGAGGATAGAGCAACATCAGTTGCTAGGGGTGACATGAGTTGGTATGTCTGAGAAACAATAGTCAAGAGTTCACTGCAGCTGAGTGGAATGAGGGTGTAATAAGGGTTGAGATAGAAGATACGGTCAGGGGACAGATTCTAAAGGGTGTTATTGTGATTGTAAGCTCTTTTTACTCTGAAGTCAGAGGCTATTGGAGGATTTTGCTCAGAGAAGTAACATGCTCTCTCTTAAGTTTTAAAAGAATTCTTCTGGGTACTGTGTTGAATACCGACTACAGGGAAGTAAAGATGAAAGCAAAAGACCAGTTAACGGGCTACTACTATAATCCAGGTGAAAGGTAATGACAGTTTGGACCAGGGTGGCAGCAATGCAGGTAGATCCAATTTTGAAAATATAATCAATAAGATAGGCCAATGAGTTAGGAATGTGAGATAGATGTATCATGTTATAACATATTATGTTCCACTGCAACTATTTTCTGTCTTCCTTTCTAGCTCACAAATCCCTTAAAAACAGATATTAATCACTATATTTATAGCACTTAGAAATGCCTGGAATACATCATCAGGTTGAAAAATGTAAATCTGTTGAATCATGCTCCTTGTATTCTAAGGCTCAGTAGCACAAAGAAGACCAAACTGAGAGATCTTGCTTATGCCACTTCACAAAATGTGTCTCCGTTTCTTCATGTGTATGTTGAGGAAGTCTGCTGAGATCATTGGTTTTGCCAACCATTTTCAATTTAAGGTTATAAACTTTTGAGAAGGCTTGATTACAGCATAGTCAATAAAAATCATAATTTGGGATTATGTTGCTTGGAATCAAATCTTAGCTCTGCAAATTTATTTGTTGTCTGACCCTAACTAATTAATATACTAGTGCCTCTACTTCTTCATCTGTAAAAGGAGGAATTCCCTGAAACCTCTGCAAACGTTTTACAAATGGGGGCAAGTGGAGATGGACAAGATTTTGGGCTTTGATACACTCCGGTTTCTTCTGGAACAGTTCTACTTTTATCAGTCTATGTATTTATTATCTATGTAATGCTTCATTACAGGAAATGGTTTTGTGGGTAAAATGTGAATGAGAAAGCACTGGATTAAATAATACCTACAGTCCCTCCTAATGGAATATCCATTGGGTCACTCAGTAAAAGTTTGTGGAATACTATAATGAATCAGGCATAGTTTGAGGTTCTTCAAACACGACATTAAATCCCATAGATAGAACCTCTGCCCTCACAGCTTTTACAGTGTAGGACTGTGTTCTTATCTGGGAGGTCCTTGGACCCCTAGAGAGTTATATATTTTTTCAGAAAGCCATGGACTCTTTGATATCATACACAATTTTTTGTAAGCCTGTATGTGTATTTGATTTTCCTAGAGACAACATATGCTGTTTTCATTAGAATATTTTTTTCTGTAAAAACAACAACAAAAAATGAAAAGCCTTTCCATTGAAATATAATTAATCAAATTCTTAAAACAAATTTTGATCTCCAAAAATTAAGAATGACTAGACATAGTGATTGAAATCTCTTCCAGTTTTCTTATTCTATATGTCTATTTTTTCCTCTGCAATTTTGCTAAGATGGGGGATCTATGTGTAAATAGAAATATGTATTGTTATTTCTTTTGTGCCTATAAACATAAATTGATACAAACATATTTTTAAAGTGCAGGCAAACTATACTATAGACAAATCCAAATGTGAGAAAGCATCCCACACCTTCCCCATCTACACATGCGAATTGATAAAAAATAGAGTAAAATGTGACTTATATCAGAAAATGTTCATTCACTTCTATGTTTTCCCCCAATATTGATTTCCTTTTAACAAATAAGTTTGTTTAAAAATCATCTACTAGACAGAGGAATCTGGCTGAGAAGAGGGTCTGTTCAGGAAAGGGTAACAGTTAACAGTGTTCGGGGCCACTGCCTATTGGAAATCAATCAGAAGTGAAGATAAAACATTTCTACCATTATAATGGAAGTTGGTGGAAAATAGGATTTCATTTATGCAATTGTGATTTATAGGCAGAGCTTAAAATTTTTTTTCTTATCCAAAGACCTTTAGTCTCTTCCCAGCTCTACCACAAATTAGCTTTTTGAAAGAAAACAACGTAGTTATTCTAAGCCTTAGTTTCCTCATCTGTAAATCCAAATTCAAGCTCCAATATCATTGGAGTATATCGAGATTTTTCAAAACCACACTTCTCACACCTAGCACATAATAGGAACACAATAATTCCTTTTTAAAAATAATAATTCTTAAATGAATGCATGAATGAATGAATAAATGAATGAGGGATTTACAAGTCATGTGTTCTGGTGGAAAGAGCTCAAGTAATTAAAGGAATTAAAAGACATGAATTGCTCGCCCTGGTTTCCACAATTACCATGTGCATGACTCTGGGGAAGAGATTTAAAATTTCAGACCTGTTTCCTCATATGTGAAATGAGCCTCAGAGATATGTGAAAATGATGTGAAAAACATTTTACCAACAAGAAAACACTGACACCACCCTCCCCATTTAATTGTGATTTCTGACATAGCTTCTGAGCTTTACTATTCTCTGACTAGTGCCCTTCATTAATCTGCAGAGTTCAATGACAAGCCTAGTGATTTCCTGCACTCCCAGTTAGCTGCCACCAGAGAGTGGATCTCAGATAATAAAATTCAGGACGAACACCTGGAAGGTGTGGATACTACTGAAGCCAAAGTTCTCTATTTTCCACCTCTTTGCTCATTCTACTGTCAGTATATCATATGTAAAAAATACATACTAAAGAAAAAAAATTCACACCAAAAATCTGTCTGAACAAGCAGCAAATGTACCCAAATTATGTTAAAATATATTAAATATAATAAATGTGTATTGCCTTTTTCATGAAAGTTGCCAGAGCTATTTTGGGGCTTGATTCGAATCCAACCTCCCCCTGAGACTTAAAGGTTTTTAACATGCAGTTTACAAGAGAAGAGAATTTGGTTTTATATAGCATACTTTGTACTTCAGTTTTCCAAAGGAGCATCATAAAGCAACATGTTAGATCTCTGCCTTGTGGGAGGTGCCATCAGATGCAAGAGCCATTATGAATCCAGTGCTGGGTCATGCTGAGTTCTGATCAGCTGACTTGACTTTACAAGGGGACAGTGGCATGTCTTGCTAGGGTTCAGAGTACAGAGAGAACCCAAAGGGGGCAGTCAATTCACAGGAGTAGTGCAACGTGGGGTTTTGAGATTAAATCAGCCAGAGACGAGAGGGAAAAGTCTGGAGAGGAGAAATGGAAGATATACTAAAAATAGCAAGGTGAACTGACTCATTTCTGAGATTTCTACTGTTGTTCTGCACGGATAGACTAGAATCCCTCAGCTCTTCAGATCCAGCTGTGACTCAAACAATGCAGTTAATTCAACATATACATTTGCTGAGCTCTTTCTCTGGTCCCAGACATTTAGTCAAGATCATTTCTCACATAGATTTGACATCATGTCTCTCTCATTGGTCACCCCTCACTGATCCAACAGTTAATTTCCTTTCTCATACCTTTGGTGCTTCTTCCCTGAAATATTTCACTGGTTCTTTTAATGGTCTCCTTGCTCCCAAATCCACAAAACACAAATCACCAGATTACATGAATCATGCGATTTTCCAGTGTAGACGATTGTATCTTCCAACAATCCTATGGAGAAAGTATCATCATCCCCATTTTATGAATAGGGGACTCACTCATGAATTTTTACATGAAAATTTATTCTCTCTGTGGTATGCTCTCACAGTATCTATTTCCATGATATTGCTCTTACTGCAAATGTTTTATCATCTATCCATCTGAATGTCCATCTTCTAAACTAGAATTTGGATTTTTCAGGGACCGAGATCTTACCTCATTCATCTTTATATCTCTGGTGACTAGATCAAAGTGAATGCTAGTTAAAAAGCTGAATGACCATATATAAGTGCATGCTTGAATGAATGTCTGCATGAATGAATGAATGAACACGAACAGTGTTGATGGTTCTATAGCTCTGTAAAGGAGAAAAGAGTACATGATTTCCTGAAGCATGTTTTATAAAACTCTAGTTTAATGAGATCATCTATAGAAAACAAAAACTCTTGGGTCCAAAATGATTATAAAATTTGAAGAATCTCATCCAGAATATTCTCAAAACAGACTGCAAGAAGACACAAAGTACATTTTTTAAAATTTTGCCTAACACAGGGTTTTCCAAATGTATTTGACCACAGATGCCTCCTTCTCTTCCTCCTTCCACCCTGTCCTCCTCTACTTCATTCTCCTCCTGTTCTTATTCTTCTCCTTTTTGCACAAGAGGAATGAACAATTCCAAAACAGTTACTATTGCAAATATAAACTAACAATCACAGGGTCATCTGAGTAATTTAGGTATTGTCTATAGCAGAGACTGTTCCAGGAGGTATTTTTAAAACTGAGGTTCCATAGAACTAGTCAGAAGACACCACAGAGGCTCCAAGGTTTGAGCTGTGATAACCCTGCTCAAAATTATTTGTCATGTTCTTGAGAGTATAATACAAGCTTTCGATAGTGTGCTTTTTGCAGCAGTTGGAAGATTCCCGAAAACGTTAAAAAAAAACTGAGCTGAAGGATTGAGTGTAGAGGTAAGGCACAGTCTCGGTACCTGCATCAAACACTGGGAACGTTTTATTAGAGAACAGAGACAGGCACGAAGCTCTGTGCACTTTCCAGTCTGAACAGAGCTGAAGAAATCACAAGCCAGTTCTCAGCACTGACTCACAGTCCCTGAAATGGTGAGGATGGAAAAATCACTGCTCTGAGTAGCAACAAAATGAAATATTTCTGAACACCTTTTCCTGACAGGTTTAAAAAAGCAAAGGAAGCAAAGGAAAGGGGGTTGCTTGCTGTGAAAGTCTTGGATGAATGTATTGAGAGCAGTTATTTTAGTGGTGCTGGTGATAAAAATTAAGTGGGGGCCTTATGGGAAACGTACATTTCCTCAGAATGTGTTGGGACAAATGCAGGTTTTTAGAGGCGATCTCAGAGGCTGGGAGGTGGTGGCAAAGAAGACAAAGTCAGAACAGGGACAGGGTCAGAGGGGAAGGGAGACCAAAAAAGACACACTTTGCAAAAGCAGAGGAGATAACATTTAAGGATATCTGGGGCAGCCTGCAAGATACTCAATTCTGGCAAAGCAAGGAAGGGAGAAGGAGAAAGACAAATCAAGGGAAGGAGAGAGAGAAGTAGGAAAGGCAAAATGAGGAAAGGAATAGAGAGGGAAGAATTCAGAAAGAACATAAAGTAGAGAGGAGGGAGAGGAGAGAGGAAGGCATGAGTGTATATCATTGCAAATTAATGAAACACAGCTTAATAAAACTGCAAAGACCCTGGGGGGTCAGACTGACTTTGGCTAGGAATCCACCTCGGCCATTTGGTAACTGTAGACCTTAAACAAATACATAAATTCTCAGAACATTTGTTTTTTCTTCTTCTTCTTCTTCCTTCTCCTCCCCCTCCTTTTTCTTCTTCTTTGAAACAAGGATAGGAATCTCACTGAGCCACTTTATTGTTTAAATAAATAATGTTTATGAAGGGTCTAATACCAAACCTGACATATTGGTAGCATTCAAGCATAGTCACTTCTTAAAAACTGCATAACATAAATACCTAAACAAAAAGTGGAGGAAAGAAATGTTCTTGTATAATGAGTGCTTGGCACATATGTTAGCTTATATTATTAGTAGTAGCGGCAGAAGTAACAATGTCATCTATTAGATAATCGTATGCCTTATGCTGATGCATATAATGTTCTATAGAACATTGGTAGCTCATGAAGAGGGGAATACATTGATTGTATCATCTTTATCTAAATCTGGCTAGTGGTTTTAAGAAACAGAAAAACATGTGGACTTGCCCTGGCTAAGGGAATTATGGGTATGGTAGAAGATTGGGCCAAAAACTCAAGTTCAAAAGGGGCTGCTGGGTCTGTCGGGAGGTCAGAACCAGGCTCTAACGGGCACCTCCAGACAGAGCAGGTTTCTCTCTCACATCTGTTCTTCTTTATATACACCTTACTTCCCTGCCTCTAGTTGCAGGTGAATTCAATTGTTACTCCTCTGTCTTGGATGCAGCCATAGATTACCAGCACCATTCAAAAAAAATTCTCAGTTTGGTTGAATCCCAATTTCTAAACTTTAAGACGGAAAATCTGACCTTCCCCTCATGAAGCAGGAAACTTGCATGGTCTAACAAACTGAGAGTGGAGAGCATAGGAAAAAAGTTTTTTGGAAAGAGTTAGAAATCTGAAAAAAAAAATGTTTGCCCTGCATTTTCGGTGAGTCTTGTGTATTGAAGATACCAAAACATCTGCACACAAAAAAGAAATTTGTTCAGCTTCAACACAGCTTTCATAAAACTTATTTTACCCACAGCCTTTTATTAACATTAGAACATATGATGGATCTGTATGCGATTCACAGGACATGTAGTATTTTAGAACCAAGGGGAGAGGAGGCAAAGAACCCTTACACACAGGCAGACAATAATGATCAGTGGTTCTACATAGTCCCATTTCAAAAGCGAGGAGAACTGAGACTCAGAGAAATGAAAATATCCGAGGTCACATAGGTAGCTTAGTGGCAAACTACAATCCAACTGTCTGAATTCCCAGCTTAATATCATTATTTTACACCCTGTTGATTCCTAAGGGCTGCCATTGTTGAGGTATTGCTAGATAATCTATGAAGCTGGCTACCACCTGAACCCCTAACCCATTAAGCCCTCTGGGATTGGCATGTCGAGATTGGATTTTTAAAAGAGCCAATGAAAAAAAAATCACATTTAATTCACTTGGCTGGGACACAGCTATTCTATAAAGTAAAGGATGCCTGGAGAATGAACCCAGTATGATACTCGTGCTGACTAAAAAGTCCTTCAGCTACTCTATTCATTAAAAGACTTCTAATTTTTGTGAGACAAGTTGGTAGCATTTGTCAATCACCAATGACCTTTCCTTGGATGGATGCAGTGATGGGCAAGGGAAAAAATACTAGAAGGTGGCTGAACTCACAATCCAAACCATTCCCTTCTCCCAATCAGCCCACCCCACATATGAACAATTCAATATCCAGGCTTCTGAATTTTGTTGTGAGTTTGATTGTAAGTCTTTAAATAAATATGCTCCAAGATCAGCCAATAAAAGGCAATTAGATGTTTCATTTGCAGCCAAAGTATAGCTATTTTGTAGGATTTGGCTGTTTAGCAGGGGGCATTTTGAGATATAAGTTTCAGAAAACAATGAAACTAATCTCCACATGCTCAATTACTTCATGTGATGCCTTGCCTGATTCCTGCTACCTTCAACTTTTCTTTACTCTGTTGAGTGATTTGGCTTTCAAAGATACATGCTTGGCCACATGCAGAGGACTGGGACCAATCCTGCCTCATTGCAGAAGGGCTCAGGAATGTTCATTCAGTCATTTGGAAGACTAAACATAAAGTTGGTTTTACTGGAATCTAGCTCTAGAATGTGTCTGGCTTTTAGTAAATGGGATTGCTTTATTTTTCTGACTGGATATCTATCTTATATTTAAGTTTCAGTAAATCAGTTTCATGTTTGCCCTTATGTGCCTGAATCCCAGCTTGTTTAGCATGCCAGGTAGTGGTGTGATTCTTGCATTGGACTCAGAGATTTGCACTGAATCTCATACCAATACTTACTAGTTTTGTGACCTTGGGCAAATAACCTAACTTAACTTAGACTTGAGTTTTCTTTTTTGAAAAATGGGGCTGATTATTTCTACCTTAGAAAAGCTCAAAATAGATATTGTATCTAAAGCACCTGGTATTCTATATATATTTTTTAAATGACAATTACTCACTTCAGTGCTATCCTAGGTCTTTCAAAGTGGACATTTGTTTATTCTCTTTTCCCTCTTGTTCCTCATCATAATCCACCTAGTCTTTGGTACGCCTGTGTATCAGCTCTATCTAGATCTCCTAGGTACTAAAGGGCCACAGACTCTCTGAAGATACATTTATTTATTCTCCATACTCATCAAGATTTGCATTCAGCTTCCTTTCAGTGGGATGAGTATGTGTCTGCTGACTCCACTGAGTATGTCTGATTTTCCAATCTTAAAACCTCCCAATCTGGTCTCTCTATCAAGTACTTGGCTCCTATTCTTAGTTTGATGTTGGATATGTACCACACAAACCATATGCCATTGTCTGAGAATATAGACGTTAGTTGTCTCACAGAATATATACCAAGATTTTAAGAAAACAGAATTGATTAATAGAATATTTATATTATCTGTGATCCATTATCAGTTATATATTTAAATCAGGTAATTTATATCTTCTATTAAAGTTTCTCAGCAATTACATTATTTGGAAAATTCTCCTGTAATGGGATCAAGGGAGCAGACATGCAAGTTACTTCAACAAGACTTTGAAATAAATAATAAACAGGCAAAAATATATAAGGCTAGGAAGTCCAAGATCAAGGTGCTGATAGACACAGTGTCTAGCGAAAGCCAACTTCCTGGTTCATAGACAGCTGTCATGGCAGATGAGGGAGTGGGATCTCTGGAGTCTCTATTATTAAGGCACTAATCTCATTTATTAGGGCTCTGCCAGAATGGCATAATCACTTACCAAAGGCTTCACCTCCAAATTATCATCAAATTACTATTACATTGTTATATTTGGTTTCAACACAGGAATTGGGGGCAGGAGGGACACAAACATTCAACCTACATCAGTGTGGATGTAGTTAATCACAAGACTGCAAATCACAAGTATTGCCATTTTGATGCAAAGGGGCTGCTTTTAAATAAAATCTTAACGATGTGGTCAAGGAAAAAAAAAGATAAATGGTATGAGGATATCTTCAATCTCATACCAATGGGATTTGAGGAATGGGAGACTGTAAAAGGTAATTATTAACTGATGACAGAATACAAGAAAGGAGGCTGGCTCAATATTTTAACGCAGAAGCCTATGATGAGGAGATTAAGTTTGTATGGGTGATTGAAGACAATATCATAACCATGAAGACATCAATCTCTAAAAGAAAACTGATACACAACTGGTGAGTGCCAGAAATATAAAGAGAAGTCAGTATTTGAGTCCATGTCCAGAAGCCCACAGTGTAATGAAAAAGATAAAAAGTCAACTGCATGGGAATCATAAAGATAAGACAAATGTGCATTGGTAGTGAAGAAGAGAAAACATCTGGGCACATGGAGTAACACCTGGGAGAGAGCAGATGTCACTGAAGAAAGACAATAAAGGATCAATAGTAGTCTTCATAAGATGGTGAGAGGATACTCCAAGAACAAGGGACAAATTTATGGATAAAAAAACTTCAGTGAACAAGACAAAAAATATATGCCCAATTTTCACTATTTACTAAAGGCTCTGTTGTAACCAGAGCTTTATTTAAACTATATGAAACCAAACTTTAAGCCAATTCAATGGAATCCATCCAAGACATGGCATAGGTTGAAAATATAAAAGCCTCAACAAGTGCTGGGTGGGGAGGAGGTAAAAACATAGGTTCTTAAAATAAACCATATATATTTTGGAGGATGATCTAATCTTTTGCAATATACATCCAATAAAAGATGGACATACCATTTTATAAATTATTTCTCAATGTGCCTTATGAATGACAGACCCTGGAAGATTACACAAAGATTGGGTGTCATTACCGTATGGAGGTTGGTCTCCTTTCACTCTTGGAAGAACTATGGCTCCTAATGTGAATTTTTTTTTTTTTTTTAAGATTCTATTTATTTATTTCACAGAGAGAGAGACAGTGAGAGAAGGAATACAAGCAGGGGGAATGGGAGAGGGAGAAGCAGCATTCCCGCAATGCAGGGCTCGATCCCAGGACCCTGGGATTATGACCTGAGCCGAAGGCAGACACTTAATGACTGAGCCACCCAGAAGCCCCTCCTAACGTGAATTCCTAATCATTGAGCTGAGACTGTAACCTATGAACCACTGAATATTATTCATCAACACATATTGAGTAATTCTTGGTTGCAAGTCTGATGCCTGTGAGAATCTATTCTAAGAGCAGGAGCCCTTAAAGAATAATACAACTTTCATCCTTACCACTGTCCTTAAACTGTCTTCCAGAGTCACCCTGACCACCGTTTTGATAAAAATCAAGTGATTGAGACTGGAACAAAACTGTTTACCCGGCTATGCTTGAAATATCAGCAAGATTTGACATTGGTGATCACTCCTCCTTACTTGATACACTCTTTCACTTCTCTTCCAGATCATGCTCTCATGGTTTTTTCCATGTTCACTGACTACTTCTCATTCTTATTCACTAGCTCTCCTTCATCGCACTGACCACTTAACTCCAATATACTTCCAGGTTTAGTATTGAACTTCTTTTTGGTATCTACTCACTCCCTTGGTAATCCCACTCAATGGCTTTGAATACCATGTATATTTCATAACTCCTAAAGTCTCCCACTTACTTCTAAACATCAGCTTTTTGTACACTAATGCCTCCTGAACTTTTTCCCTTGATGTTCTAGTAGGCACCAAAAACATAAAAATCTAAAATTGAATTCTTCGTCCCCTACCTCACAAAACTATTCCACTTAGAGGGTTTCCTATTTCAGTTAATGGGAAATTACTTTCTCAGACCAAAAATCTTGGCATCATTTTGACGCTTCACTTTCTTTTGAACCCCTTTGCCAATTCAGTAGCTAATTCTGTTGGTCTTGCATTTGAAGTATATCTAGAATTTAATCCTTTCTCACCACCTCCACTGCTACCACTATGGTCCAAGTCACCATTATCTCTCACCTGGACTGTTACAATAGCCTAATTACTCTTGCTGCCTCTACCTTTATCACCCTTCTACTCATCAATTCTAAACACAAAATCCAGATCAAATCCTTCCAACAATTGAGTCCTCATGTTGCCAAGAGTGCAGTGGCCTATGAGGCCCCATGTGACTTGAGAGAAACCTCTGTGATCTCAACTCATTTCCCTCAACAGCCACAATGGCCCCCTTGATGTTCAGTAAATATTCAGGCACATATGTAAGCTAATCCTTTGAAGTTGTTCCCTTTGATTAGCCTACTCTTCCCTTAGATGTGTTACATTTACTTCCTTGATGTATTTGCTTAAATCTCATCTTCTCTTTGGTGCCTACATTGTCCACCATATTTTAAATTGTATTCCTTACTCCCTGAACTCTCCATTCTTATTCCCTACTCTATTTTTTCCATGGTATTTATTATCTTCTAATATATGCTTTAGTTTATCCTTCTTATTATGGGCCTCCCCAATAAAACACAAATTCCATGAGGCCAAGGACTGCGTTTGTACTGTTTTATTTCCAATGCTTAAAAATGGGCTTATAGGTGGGGCAGAGCAAGATGGTGGAGGAGTAGGAGACCTAGATTTCATCTGGTCTCAGGAATTCAGCTGAATAGGGATCAAAGCATTCTGAACACCGACGAACTCAAAAGGAGATCGAAGAGGAGAGTAGCAACAACTCTCTGAACAGAGAAGCGACCACTTACTGGAAGGTAGGACGTGCGGAGAAGTGAATCCGAGGTGATATTTGGGAGGATAGACGGCGGGGGAGGGGCCTCCGTCGGCCGCTTCTGGCAAGTGCTAGAGCCGCGGAGCACAAAATCGGAACTTTTAGAAGCCGGCTCCGCTGAGGGACGTTGCTCCAGTGGCTAAGCGGGGGGTGAAACCCTCGCAGGACAGTGTGGTCTCAGGACCCTCGGGGTCATAGAAAGACCAGGGCTGCCTGAGTGCAGCAGAGCTCCCAGGTATTGGAGCGGGGAAGCCGGCTGCAGAGACGGAGCCGAGGCCCGGGCTCTCAGCTCGGGGTTGCCATAGACTATGATCCGTGGCCCAGTCGGGCCACTGCTCCTCAAGCAGGGACCCAACAAGCGGCAGAGCCGGGGAGACTCCCCTTTCTCCCCCGGGGGGAGCGGCGCGGGAGCGCACCGCAGGGATCTGCTGGGTTTGGAGACTCCACACGGGGTCGGGTGCCAGAGATAGAAACGCTCGGTCACAGGCCGGGTGAGCATGGCGTGCAGCTGGAGACCAGGGAGACGGGAGTGACTGCTTTTCTCTGGGGGTGCACTGAGGAGCAGGACCCCGAGTTCTCAGCTCCTCTGGGTGGAGATTGGGAGGCCACCATTTTCGCCCTGGTCCTCCAAACCTGTACCGAGAGCTTGCAGGGAACAAAAGCTCCTGAGAGCAAACTCGAGCAGCTTGCTTAGCCCAGACCAACAAAGGTGGGGCAATTCAGCCTCCGGCAAAGACATTTGGGAACCACGGCAACAGGCCCTTCCCCCAGAAGATCAGCACGAACAGCCAGCAAGCCAAGACCAAGTTTACCGATCAAGGAGAACGGGAGAACTCCAGCGCTAGGGGAATACTGCACATAGAATTCATGGTTTTTTTTTTTTTACCATGATTCATTAGTTCATCAAAG
>NW_027397086.1:12301170-12379588 GCF_003265705.2 Callorhinus ursinus
TCCACCCCCTCACTTTCAATCTGGGGGTGTCTTTGGGTCTAAAATGAGTCTCTTGCAGACAGCATATTGATGGGTCTTGTTTTTTAATCCAATCTGATAGCCTGTGTCTTTTGATTGGGGCATTTAGCCCATTTACATTCAGGGTAACTATTGAAAGGTATGAATTTAGTGGTATTGTATTGCCTGTAAGGTGACTGTTACTGTATATTGTCTCTGTTCCTTTCTGATCTGTGCTGCTTTTTGTCTCTCTCTTTGCTTAGAGGACCCCTTTCAATATTTCTTGGGGGGCTGGTTTCGTGTTTGCAAATTCCTTTCGTTTTTGTTTATCCTGGAAGCTTTTTATCCCTCCTTCAATTTTCAATGGGAGCCTAGCTGGATATAGTATTTTTGGCTGCATATTTTTCTTGTTTAGTGCTCTGAAGATATCATGCCAGTCCTTTTTGGCCTGCCAGGTCTCTGTGGATAGGTCTGTTGCCAATCTAATATTTCTACCATTGTAGGTTACATATCTCTTCTCCCAAGCTGCTTTCAGGATTTTCTCTTTGTCTCTGAGACTCGTAAGTTTTACTATTAGATGTCGGGGTGTTGACCTATTTTTATTGATTTTGAGAGGGCTTCTCTGTGCCTCCTGGAATTTGATGCCTGTTTCCTTCCCCACATTAGGGAAGTTCTCTGCTATTATTTGCTCCAATATACCTTCTGCCCCTCTCTCTTTTTCTTCTTCTTCTGGGATCCCAATTATTCTAATGTTGTTTTGTCTTATCGTATCGCTTTTCTCTCAAATTCTGCCCTCGTGATCCTGTAGTTGTTTCTCTCTCTTTTTCTCAGCCTCTTTATTTTCCATCATTTGGTCTTCTATATCACTGATTCTCTCTTCTGCCTCATTTATCCTAGCAGTTAGTGCCCCCATTTTTGATTGCACCTAATAAATAGCCTTTTTGATTTCGACTTGGTTAGTTTTTAGTTCTTTTATTTCTCCAGAAAGGGTTTCTCTAATAACTTCCACGCTTTTTTCAATCCCAGCTAGTATCTTTAAAGTCATGATTCTGAACTCTAGGTCCGACATCCTACTAATGTCCGTATTGAGTAGGTCCCTGGCTGACGGTACTATCTCTTGTTTTTTTTGCTGAGGTGATTTTTTTCGTCTTTTCATTTTGTCCAGAGCAGAAGAAATGAATGAGAGAACAAAATGCTAACAGGTTAACAACGTCCCCATCAAATATACTCTATAGAAATCAGAAAAGACCTGAAACCAGGGGAAGAGAAAGGGAAAGAAAGAAAAAAGAAAGAGAAAAGAAAGAAAAAAAAAGATAAAGATTAAAAACAAAAACAGAACAATACAAAAAAAACCAAATATGATCAAATATGATCAGGCTAGTGCATAGATCAGTTCCGCACACTAGATTTTGGGTGTATTTTGGTCTGTTAGAAAAAAGTGCCTCCTAATATTTTAAAGGAAGTAAGACTTATATATGTACAAAATAAGGGTTGATACAATGAAGGATGGAAGATGAGTGTAAAGATGAAAATTATAAAAGATTTTATAAAAGGAATTGATATGATAAGAAGTTGTTTGAAAAAAGAAAGAAGATTTAAAAAACAAAAGGGAGAGAATGTGATGAGGCAGGAGACTAGAACAAAGCCATACACTAGTGATTTAGGGTATATTTTGATCTGTCAGAAGAAAATGTATCTCCAAATTTTAAAGACAGAACAACTTATATATATATGCCAAAAATAAGGATACCTACTATGAAGGGATAAAATATGACTCTAAAAATGAAAAATAAAATATGTTTTTTTAAAAAAGGGGATTGATAAGATGTTGGTTAAAAAGGGAAAAAGAGAAATTAAAAAAACAGGTAAAAAATTAACTTCGAAAAACTAATGAATTATGGTAAAAAAGCCATGAATTCTATGTCCAGTATTCCCCTAGCGCTGGAGTTCTCCCGTTCTCCTTGATCGGTAAACTTGGTCTTGGCTTGCTGGCTGTTCGTGCTGATCTTCTGGGGGAGGGGCCTGTTGCCGTGGATCCCAAATGTCTTTGCCGGAGGCGGAATTGCCCTGCCCTTGTCGGTCTGGGCTAAGCAAGCTGCTCGGGTTTGCTCTCTCAGGAGCTTTTGTTCCCTGCAAGCTCTTGGTACAGCTTTAGAGGACCAGGGTGAAAATGGTGGTCTCCCAATCTCCACCCCAGAGGAGGCACGAACTCGGTGCCCCGCTCCTCAGTGCGCCCCCAGAGAAAAGCAGCCAGTCACTCCCGTGTCCCTGGTCTCCGGCCGCTCTCCGCGCTCACCCGGCCTGTGACCGAGCGTTTCTCTCTCTGGCACCCGACCCCGTGTGGAGTCTCCAAACCCAGCAGATCCCTGCGGTGCACTCTCCTGCCGCTCCTCCCGGGGGAGGAAGGAGAGTCTCCCCGGCTCTGCTGCGTGTTCGGTCCCTGCTGGAGGAGCAGTGGCCCGACTGGGCTGCAGATCACAGTTTATGGCCACCCCGAGCTGAGAGCCCGGGCCTCGGCTCCGTCTCTGCAGCCGGCTTCCACGCTCCGATACCTGGGAGCTCTGCCGCACTCAGGCACCCCCGGTCTTTCTGTGACCCCGAGGGTCCTGAGACCACACTGTCCCGCAAGGATTCCACCCCCCGCTTAGCCACTGGAGCGACGTCCCTCAGCGGAGCCGACTTCTAAAAGTTCCGATTTTGTGCTCTGTGGCTCTAGCACTTGCCAGAAGCGGCCAATGGAGGCCCCCTCCTCCGCCGTCTATCCTCCCGAATATCGCCTCGGATTCACTTCTCCGCACGTCCTACCTTCCAGAAAGTGGTCGCTTCTCTGTTCAGAGAGTTGTTGCTAGTCTCCTCTTCGATCTCCTGTTGAGTTCGTAGGTGTTCAGAATGGTTTGATCCCTATCCAGCTGAATTCCTGAGACCGGAGGAAATCCAGGTCTCCTACTCCTCCGCCATCTTGCTCCGCTCCCTTACCCCTTTTTTATTCTTTGATTGCTGTATACAGCTTTTCATCCTTGTGTTGCCATTCATTGCTGGAAATGCAATTACCTGTCTTATATTATCAAAATGTATTCAAGAAAGTTTGATCAAGAAAAAGGAGGATTCCACTTCAACCACTTCTGTTTTAACATAAGTATAATTTTTCTATGAAAGTTAGTTGACTTTATTTTTCTTTCTTTTCTAGCTTTATTGAGATTTAATTGACACATAACACTGTGAAAGTTTAGTTGTATAATGTAATGATTTGATATATGTATATAATTGCAAAATGATTACCGCAATAAGGTTAGTTAGCACATATGTCACTTCAAATACTTACAATTTTGTGTGTATGTGTGTGTGGTGAGAACTTTTAAGGTCTTGGTAACTTTCCAATATACAATACAGTGTTGTTAACTATGGTCACCAGGTTGTACATTATATCACCAGAATTTATTCATCTTATAATGGCAAGTTTGTACCCTTTGAACAGCTTGTCCCCAAATCCTCCCACCCCTGGCAACCACCAATCTGCTGTTTCCATGAGTTTATTTGTTTTAGCTTCCAAATATAAGTAAGATCACACAGTATTTATGTTTCTGTATCCGACTTAAGGACTCAAGATCCATCCACGCTGTTGCAAATTGCCATATTTTCTTTGTTTTTGTGGCTGAATGCATGCACACACATTTTATCTCTTTATTCATCAATGGACACTTAGGTTTTTCCATGTCTTGACTACGGTAAATAATGCAGTGATGAACATGGGGTCACAGATATGTGTTCAAGATAGTGATTTCATTTCCTTCAGATATATACCCAGAAGTGGAATTGCTGGATCATATGGTTGCTTTTTGGTTTTTGTTTTTATATTTTTTGAGGAACCTCCATACTGTTTTTCACAGTGGTTGTACCAATTTATCTTCCTATCAACATTGAACCCATAATACAAGGGTTCCCTTTCCTCCATATCTTCACCAGCACTGATCTCTGTCTTTTCGGTAATAGCCATTCTAATAGGTGTGAGGTGATATCTCATTGTGGTTTTGATTTGCATTTCCCTGATGGTGAGTGATGCTGAGCACCTTTTCATATTCCCACTGGCCATTTGAATATCTTCTTTGGAAAAATGCCTCTTCAGGTCCTTTGCAGATTTTTAAATCAGGTTATTATCATTATCATTATTATTGCTATTGAATTATGCAAGTTCCTTAGCTTGCATATTAATCTTTTATCACATGTATGGTTTGCTAATGTTTTCTCCAATTCTGTAGGTTGCCTTTTCATTTTATTGAGAGAGAGAGAGAGAGACAAAGAAGAGAATGATTCATTAGCATATGAATAAATGAATGAAATAATTCAACTAAATATATCCTTGAAGTCAGATGAGGGAAGGGATGAATATTGGTGGAGAAATGAACTACAAGGTAATAATAACAACGTTCATTTAACCATTGCCTTGATGCTGACAATCTCCTCTACACCAGGTTATCACATGCCTGACATATCAGTCACAAGTCAAGGCATGGATAGTCTTTACTAGGTTCAAATGCACGATTGAAAAAGGATAAGTAATTGAGCAACCTACATTCTAAAATTGTTTTATTGGTAATTGAATAATTTCACTGTGTTTTACCCCTTTCAGAGTCTTGATGGAGTGAGGCCCAGGAAGATAATATTTAATTTGGAATGGGAGAGAGAAATGAAAAACAAGGGAGGCAAGAAAAAAGGGAATTAATACCTACTGAAATAATAATATAAACCATTACACTTTGGGATATTTTGCATCTTTGTTTATGCCTTATGACAGCCTTATGCAATTATCTTATTATTCCAGTTTTACTGAAAAGAAGGATTAAAAAAAGGCAAGTTTCCTTCAGGGGGCTGGGGGAGTGGTAAGAATAAGCTGAGAAATAACATGAGAGGGTGTGGAAGGGGAAGGGAACTCAAAAAAAGGATATTGAAAACAAAATTCCTCATGTACATAGGCACCAGGATGTGTACTGCTGCAAAACAGAATACAGATAGCCATAAGAGAGGATTCCAATAATTAAAGCATCTGAAGCATATTTCAAAAGTTCCATTCCTTGACTACATGAATAACATGGCAGACAAAAATCAATTTTGTATAAATTAGAGCATGGGCTGCAAATTGGTTGTCCACTAGCTGAATCCTGACCACTGAGGCCTGTGTACTGCTCTAAAAGTTGAGATGTTTCAAGTAAAACCCCAATTGCTGGGTTTTCTTGAAGACTGGCAATATTGGGCTCACTTTCCCATGTGAAAGCAATCATGTGGATAAGAACATACCTGTGCCTTTTGGGGAGGGGAGGGTGTGCACCTGCTTGTCTGTCAAAATCTCCAGTCAGCCTAGGTAATGATTTATGTTGCTTATGTAGCTCCTAGAAGATTCTGAGTTTGTAACCACTGGCTTTAAATATCCCTTTTAGGAATTAGGAGAATATTTAAATACCTATGTATCACAACCTGTGATAAATATTGAGTGTGTGTGTGGGGGGGGGGTAAAGATGATTAAGATACATGATTCTCTCCTGAAATTCAAAGTCCGGCAGGACAGATTGAGTGCTTTCTTTAAAAAAATAAAAATGAAATATAAAAATGCTACAACAAGAGTTACTGGAAAGTGCTATGAAACCACAGAAAAGAGAGAAATTAGTTTCCTTTGGGAAAGATGGAAAATATTCAAACTTAAAGTAATGTTTGAACTAGATCTTAAAGAAGGAAAGGGGATTTAAAAGTTGTAGATTTGGAAAATATTCCAGGGAGGAAATATCAAACATATCAAGGCATAAGAGAGGATTCCAATAATTAAAGCATCTGAAGCATATTTCAAAAGTTCCATTCCTTGACTACATGAATAACATGGCAGACAAAAATCAATTTTGTCTATTATACAAGACATGTATAATAATGCGTAGCACATGTAGGGAAGTACACGGCATAGGTAGCATGTATCGGCATGAAAAAAATAGCATGTTGAGGGGGAAATAGTAATTGAATGTGACTATAACATTAAATAAAAACTGAGGGGGAGGAGTAATGATCAATGAGTCAATAAATGGAAATGAAACAAAGACTTTAAAGGTCCTTAATGGTCATACTAGGTCACTTAGACATTATCCTGTAAGCAGTAGTAGCCAGTGGGAGGAATTTTTTTGGGGGAGGGGGTGAGATTTAGTTGATTTAAACAATGCACTGGGAGGATTTCATTTTTGGAAGTGATAAAGGAAGTTAAGAGATAATCATGAGTTCTATCAAAGTTAATGATGATGAAGATAGAGAATACAGATTTAAGAGTCATTTCTCAATTTAACATAAATTAATTCAATTTAATATTAATCAATCCTATATAACATTTGTTAATCAAATCTCATGTGTCAAGAATTGTGATGGATACTGGAAGTAGAATTCTGAACAAGACCCATGCCATATTAACTATTATTCTACTGAGACTCTAGTATGAAACCTAATAGAATCAATGAGCACAGCTGAGAGTAAGAAATGAAAAAGAGGTAAATAAGATTTCTTAAAAATTAAAGTAGTATTGAGGTCCTTTTAAGCCTCCAAAACCATACCTCTATCTATCTACATTGTTCTCCCAATTGAGGTCTAAGATAAAATTAATGAAATACTGTATATTTGGTTTAATGGTCTCAAGTCTTGGCTGGAAATGCAATCTCAAATGTGCCCTATGATTGGTCGCAGAACTTTTGTTCAATTCAACCTTTCTGCTACAATTGTCCTTGTTTCCAATTTTTTGTTCCAAATAGAAAGACATGTGAACGTGAGATATATATATACGGCAATTTTCCTTTTATGTTGTATTTCATCATCTGGTCTTACAGTAAGGCAATGTTTTTTTCAAAAACTAATGTCTTAGCTCTGATAGCAGTGCCTTGCTGAGCTTTTAGAACTTTTGCTGTTTGTAGGAAAGCAATGTACAGGGGAATCAAGAAAGAAAAGAAAAGCAAGTGTTAATTTTTCACCAGTAATCACTTTTTGACCTGTATTTTCTTGTTTGTTTACCAGACACATGTCTCAGATCTCTGCCTTTGCAATGTCTTCCTTGTTGTTTCTTTGCTCATGGAAGAAAAGCTTTAGGGAAATGAGGACTGGATATGTGGGATGAAAGCTTCTGCACTCTCAGCAAATTCTTATCCTTTTTTCGCCCAGAGCTTTGTGGATGGAAAATAACTGAAATGGTAGTGACTCATTATCACCTGGGTGTGGGGTGGATTGGGTGTCAGGTTGCCTGACACCCAATCCACCCCACATGCTTTCAGCTATGTGATCCTAGCAAGCCACATTCTCTGTGTAGGAGGCAGTTGCCTGATCTGTAAATGGAAGGGAAGCTAGACAATCTGTAAGGCAGTTCTGGTCTCATGTGTAAGGATAATTCTGGAGGTATATGGTGGTTAGATCCCTTTGCCAAATAGGATCGGAAATTCCCAAGCCATTGTTTAAACAGGAAGATCCTCCTCTCCAAAAGGCATGGTTAAGATATCATTATCTGATTATTTAGGTAAACCTTACTTTTATCCCTACTTTATAGCAATCAATTCTTCTTTTAAAATGTATGTATCTTTGCAATCTTCTTTTAAAATGTATGTATCTTTGCAACACTGGTTGAAGGGTTGGGGAAGGAAAGAATTTAAATCCCCCATTCACTGAAGGGGAATTAGACATACCTGATCTATCTGTATCTATTTCCAAATAAGCAAATTATGGACACCAAATCTGTTTGAATGGCGGTAGAAAGTATAATAAAGCACTCCTGGGAGGGGAAAAACAAGTCAGTCATATAGAGATGATAAAGCACATATATACTAGATGGTCTTGGAAGACTACATGCTCAGCAGACTTTTGGGGTTTCCTGGATCTCTGTGGTATGTTCAGCCAGTGCCAGGAGCCACAACTCCTCTCCGGGGAGGTACAAGGCTTTGGGAATCAGAGGTCCAACTGAAATAATGCTTCCAGAGAAGAGAATATAAAAAATGTGTCCCAAGGTAATTTTTCAAGCTGATGATGGGGGTTGAAGGGAGGGAAGAAAGTCATTTTCAGGCCAATAATCCCCACTGCACAGCCGCTGTGAGCTGTGTGAATCACTGAGCACATTTCAAGGAATAGCTGTCATGTGTCACTAACGAATTCTCACTGCAGATGGGCTCCAGGGTATTCACGATCTATTTTGGGGAGGCCGCAAGCAGTGAAAGCCTGCTGGTGCCACTGGAAGGTAATCTCAGCCACCCTTGAAAATATGGGGGGAATAAAACCTTAAGACCAAGCACATTTTCCCCTTGTTATGACTCACATTGCCTACAGCTCTTCTCCTCCACTCTGCATTCTCACCCTCTCCTCTCCGTGCTCTTTTCTTAGGCAACACCACCATCTGTCTCTCTCCTAAGTCTGTGTGCAAAGCATGTTGCTTGGAGGGTTCTGGATACCCGGAAAGAAAAGCACGACCTACGAGTTAGTGTACACATTGTGTGTTTTCTGTCAGTTCAGTGGCATAGAATCCTTCCAAGTGCCATCAGTTCACTTTTTCTCCATCTGCTGGATGTTGATACCCAGGGCTGCCTGAGAAACCTTCTACTGAGGTGGGCAAGTCCTTCTTTAGCCATGACCCCTGTGGTAGGATGAATAATGGCCCTTCTTTCCTCTTTCCTCAAAGACATGGGTATCCTAATCCCTGGAGCCTGCAAATATGTTACCTTCCATGGCAAAGGGACTTCACAGATGTGATTAGATTGAGGGTCCTGAGACAGAAGGATGACCCTGGATTATCTGAGTAAGTCCATTATAATCACAAGGGTCCTTATAGAAGGGAGGAAGGTTGGAGTATAAGAAGATATGACAAAAGAAACAGCCTGGATTGAGTGATGGAGGTTCATCAGCCAAGGAACACAGACAGCCTCTAGAAACTAAAAAAGTCAAGGAAACACATTCTCCCCTTGAGACCCCAGAAGGAATGCAGCCCCGTTGACTCATTTTAGAACTCTGACTTCCAGAACTGTAAGATAACAAATGTGTGTTGCTTTACAACAAGTTTATGGTAATTATGTAAGAAGTAAACTCGTATTATGTTAATCCACTGGAATGTTGGTGTATGCTTTTAAAAGTAAGTCATGTTGTTGTAAATAGTATAGATCCTAGACAGTACAGTTCATGATATCTTGAGAAGTTATGTGGTCACCAAGTTGGATGTTACTCAACCCATCTCCATCCATCTCTACCTTGATCCTCTATTTTCTTCTCACTTTCTCATAGTCTCAAGTTCAGTTTACTTTGTGTCCTTTCCCAATGCCTTTTGTGACTACGTCAGGCTCAGAATTACAACTTTTCCCGAAGTCTTTAAACAGTTATGCATTTCTCCCCATGCAAAATAAATAAAGTGGATAAATATGGCAAAACAAATGGAGCATCTCAACAAGGAATTACCAAAAAGACAATTTTAAAATGCAATTATCTGCAGTGCATCTGTTCAAACACCCTCACTACCATTTTTCTCTCTAAATTTCGACTTTCCTTCTGGTCGTCCAATTTTATCGGGCTTTTGAATAGGTTTCATTGGAGACTGGGTTGGAGTTTCAGGCAAGACAATTGAAATTGTTTATATGCCAATATCATCTTTCTAACGTTTTCTGATTCTTTATGAATATAGAGATAGATGGGCTCACTGCAAAAGCCAGGATACATTTTCAAAGGGCTTCACAATTGTTCCTACCCACCCTCTCATGCCCTATTTTTATCTTACCTTCTGTAGGTATCTGTGCTAGTGAAGGCAGGTTGGAAGCAATGTATGACAAGGTTCTATGCAACAGCAGAGTTGCAAGATGTGAAAAGCTGGGACACCTGAGTGGTTGAGGACCTGCTTGGAGTTGAGCTACCTGATGCAGACACTACATGTGAATATTTGTGTGAGTGAGAACAAAATTTTCATTGTGTTGAGTGACCACATTTTGGAATTTTTCTAGTAGTTGCCTGGCTCTTCCCCACAAAGATGAGGAGAAAAGGTATAAAGAACTGTTTGTACAGTCTAACTTTGTCACTGTAACATACAGGATGATCAAAGGGGAGTCATTTGCTCAAGGCCACATATAGAACAGTGGCCAAGTCAAGAGTTCTCAAATATCTTGACTCCATTCAGGCACTACACTCACATACCCAGTATTTGAACCCCTCATATAATCATTTCCTAGTCCTTTACCTTCTCTATTTTTGGAGCAGGTGCCAACCTCCCTGTCCTGAAGCAGCCAGGAAAATGTTTTGAAGCCCAGCTCATAGCTCTCTGTTGCATTGATTTTCTATGAGATTTATGGCGTTGACCTGATCTCAATGAAGAAACTAAATCCAATTCGCTAAGGAATTACAAGCCTGTTTGATCAATAATCTATTTATCTCCTTCACTTTGCCATCTTTAGACACTCCAGACTTGTCATGGGAAATTGAAAGCATTTAAAAAGTATAATTATGCAGCCTCAGGAAAGGTCTCCAACATTTCTGAAGATTTTTCAATTGCCTTTGAGGAAATGCTACCCTGGTTTGAGTAATAAAGATCACTCTTGTCACTATCCAAATATCTGGCCTGGGCTCATTAATAGAAATATAGTGTCAGGATAATAGGGCCTATAATTGCAGCATTTTCCATGCTGGCAAGATTTTATCTGGGATATTGGGTTCAGTTCTGGGAGCGTGATTTTAGAGTCACCTAATTGAATTGAAGCACATCCAAAGGAAAGCAACCCAAGTGATAAGGACTATAAAATATTTTGAAATATGAGAAATATTTAAAGAAGTTGGATATTCTGTTGGTGTAGAAAAATCAAGGGAACTTGAAAGACAACCTTAAATAATCAAAGGCTGGTACATAGGAAAAGAAGCTTGTTCCATATAGATCCAGATGGCAGATATAGAATACACTCAGACAACTTAGCTAGGAGATTTTAGTTTGATGTAAAAACAATTCTTCTTATGATTCAACTCTCATAAAAATGGAATTCTCTTCTCTATGCCATAGGAGAAATTTGAACCAATGATTAATCTCTCAGTAGTGGACTGTGGATTTTAAATGGGAAGTAGTGGATTAGGTCAAGCACCTATTCTGCACATTGATTCAGGCATCTAATCCACAGGGCTGGTTGCTAGATTCTCATTGACATTGGCCCGCTTGTCCTTGCTTTCTTCTTCCTGATTCTTGGATTTATGGCTACATACTATTGCTTTGAGACTGAGTTCTGACTCCTTAAGAGCACTGATGCTTGAGATCCCCCTTTGG
This sequence comes from Callorhinus ursinus, assembly GCF_003265705.2. NCBI lineage: Eukaryota > Metazoa > Chordata > Mammalia > Carnivora > Otariidae > Callorhinus > Callorhinus ursinus. Next base: position 12,312,446 of record NW_027397086.1, read on the forward strand.
GGCTCTTTGGTCTGTGAAAGTTGGTTCTGTTTTCTCCTATAGTTGTGAGTGTGTCCATGTAATCATGTGCATGTGTGTCTTGAATTCTTGAGTAAAATTGTCTCTTTCCCCAATTATGGAAACTTGGTATAGTGGTTGATTCAAAAATTTGAAAAGAAATATTGGATATTATTATTATATTATATTATATTCCATAAAAGTTTTACCTTCATACTTACTTCCTATTGCACACCATTTCTGTTGACCACTATTATCACTTTCTTGACTCATAAGAGTACTATTTTTACTGTTAAATTGAGAGTCCTAAAACTAACTTGGATCAGTTAAGTTAGCTACTCAAAACTATTTAAATGCGTAACCTGTCTGACCCCAGTGTTTCCTATTGCACTGTCACTACTCCTCTTGATATATGCATTCCTTAGACTTACCATTCCTTGAGAATCACCTGTAGTCCACCAGCTCTTATCTCTGTTTATGCTATTTCTTTCGTCATCTCATTACAACTAGGTAACACATTATCCATTTCCAAAATGCTGCTCAAAAGCCACCCTCTCCTTAAAACATCAATGACTCCTGTTTCTCTGCATTTCTTACTGGGTGCTTATCACACCCACTTTTGAAGCAATTATGTGTGTATGTGTTTCCACATCTCTTACAGAGTCTAAATCAGTGGTTCTTACCTTTAAGTAAGCATCAGATTCACATGGAAGGTTTCTTAAAACACAGATTTCTGGGCTATCTCTTAGTTTCTGATTCAGCAGGTCTGGTATGGGGACTGAGAATATGCACTTCTAATGAGTTTCCTGTGGATGCCAAGACTGTTGTTTTGGAGACCACACTCTGAGACTCTAGACTGGTCTAAACTATAAATACCTGCTAAGTAGGGCCCATAGTACCTGTTAGCAAGATTTCAATGTTAGTTAATAGCATTATTGTCATTTTGAGCTATATGATTCTCTATTTGGGGGGCCTGTCCTATGCACCATACACAGTTTAGCAAGATCCCTGGTCTCTACTAGATGCCTGTAGCACCCCTCCCCCTTCAGTTGTGATAACCAAAATGTCATAATACGCCAAATGCCACCCTTCCCCCAGTTGAGAATCACTGGATTAGAGGATATAGAAATACTTGACTCTTTGTTGCCAATTAGTTTTGGTTCCAAGAGAGTTATACACAGAAAGACAAAAATCAAATAAGAATATTTTTTTTAGAGCAAGTGTTCATGCCATATTTAACCCAACAGGGGGCTTCTGTAGAACCAGATTGAAGCTCACAGGGTTCCACCTCACTGTAAGCCAATTGCTGGATCTTGAAATCTTACATTGATAGGACTAGCTTCCTGGTATAGAACCCTATGCTATGGTCAGTCCACTCACGTGGTCTTGCTAAAAGCAGGCACAACCTGCCTGTCTGAACCTCGCCAAGGTCTTCTCTCTCCTTTTTAATTATACCGAGAGTACAGATTTGGTAGGGCAGAAGATACAAGCCTGAAAAAGAACATAACAGTTTAATACACAGTAATTCTGTCCAGCTATAAATATGGCCCTATATGTCTCTTGCAATCTGAAGGATTTCTATTCTCTTGGGAAAGAATGAAAAACAGGTGGAAAAGGAGATTGTAAATGCTCTCTTCTCTGGTTTCCCCTTCCCCCACGCTTTTTACAGAACAAGCATTTTGTGTTTGTTGAAGAAATAATTGAATGAACAAACAGGAATAAATGAAGGCTATGAAGGAATCTTCGATAACGTTATCTTGAAAGTGCTGCTCAAATTGAAAATTCTATTTTTCTATGAGCCCACTGCCTGACTTTTCAAAATGGGTCACAAGTTGCTTAAATACAAATAAAAGAATGAAAACCGACTCCCTATAAGTACTCTTTAATTACAAATGTATGCCATGCTCTGCATTAATTATCTTCTCATTTAGCCTTACAAAAGTTCTAAGAAATTAATACGAATGCCTATATTTTACTGATGAGAAGACCAAGGCTCAAAGAGGTGAAGTGACTTGCCCAAGGTCAGCATTGAGCCAGAAACAAAATCTGAGCCAATGTATTCTGATTCCATGCGATTGTTTCACCCACCATACAGTCCTCCATGATCAACACTGCTGAGCGATACACACTCCCCCACGTGGGGGGGCTTCCTCTGCTCTGGCAGCATGTTACTGAGTTAGCTCCAGCTCTGATGATGACAGCATTTGTGCCTCTTGCTCCAAGCTCAATTTCTTCAGGCTTAGATTGATGGTCCTCCTTTCCCTGTTGAAAATCTTTAGACAACACAAATGCTGCCAGTGCCTTGAAACACATCAAAAGACATAAACCCCAAGACTCTACTGGTTTGGAAGTTTTAGGCTGTGATTCACAATCGCAAGTAAGAATAGCTGGGACTCATCTTTTGAGTATTCTCCACCCTCCAGGGACACCGCCACCATTTTTTATCAATAATCTCATATGATCTTCAGGACAAGCCTGTAAGGTAGACCCCGTCATTATCCTTATTTTACAGACAAGGATACTACAGCTTTGTGTGGTGGTACTATCCTCATTTGACAGAGACTCGGGGTAGGTGAGTCACTTATTCAAGGTCAGAAACAGAACTCAAACCTAAGTCTTTTGATAGCTCCCCTTAAAACCATTTCCACCACTGTACAGTGATAAATCATAGGATCAGGCTATTTATGGATGTCTGTGCCTTCCACCTCTCCTGTGGGGTGACATGATCTACCTATTTAAGGGTATACAGATGAGGCATACTGTGCACTCTCATGGGTCAAAGGGACCTAAAGAGTGCAGGCGTCCTAAATCAGACAAAAAAGGTTCTAGGCTCTAACTCCAGCTCTGATTTGTTATCTATAAAACCTTCAGAAAGCCATTTCTGGTCATCAAGCCTCAGTTGCCTTATTTGAAATTTAAGGATAATAATTTTACCTCCTCCATCAAGTCACCATTAGAATTAAATCACATGCCCCATCGAATACACAGTAGGTGTTCAAAATGGAATCGATCACTACTCTAGTATCTAGAAAGATAATCCACATGTGAGCAAAGAGAACCGAAAATATATTTTTTAAAAAGAGTTGTTATGAACTACTATATACTTTTAATTCTAAGAACTAAGAAGAGGAGGGATGACTCATGATGAGCTTAAATATGATTAAAACATTTTAGCTCAAAGAATGCTCTAGGTTAGCTATGCTACCCCTTCCTTAGATAAGGAAACCAAAGCTTGGATATAGCAAATGACTTGCTTAAACTTTTATCACAAACTCGTGACTTTGGGGCTTTGAATTCTGTTCTGTTTGCTTCCAGTTTGGTGTATGTGTGATTGGTGAAGCCTTGTGGGTACTAAAAAGACAAGAAGTCCCCTGAGCACAGGAATATGTGACTCCATATAAGGGCAGACTCCATAAAGGACAGACCAAACGTTGAGAAACTTGCATTTAGTGTGTCTTTTTCTAATTTTCCTTTGTATCCCCAACCTCTATATAGATGAAAAAGACAATATTTTCTGCACAATCTATGCCAAAAGAATTGTATGTATTGTACCATTTAACTCTCAAAGCGGCACTGCAAGGTGGGTATTCTCTCCATTTTAAAGATCAAGAAATTGAGGCCCAGATATATTAAAGCCTTGGCCAAGATTATACAGGAAATAACTTTAGAGCCTGGATTCTATCTCCCCCAAATTCATGCCTTTTCTGATCATTATCCCCTTCACACTGTAGAGTCTGCTGGAATGTTCCATGATACCTGCTTTCCGGGGCCAAATGCGCTATCTCTCTCTCTCTCTTTTTCTATCTATCGGAGGTTCTTAGCTGTCACACTTTAAACTTGTAAAGAGGAGAAAGAAACCTTGGAGAACTGAGCACTAGATGGACTGGTCCTTTTCCCCAAACAATTCCAACTCATTACCCGCCTTCATTTTTTTTAACATCTAATAATGTTTGCCATAGAGGCCCGTTCCTTAGGTGGTTGTTACATGTAATAGCATATGTGGGAGAAACTAACTCTGCTGTGGAGGAAACAATTGGAAAATATATAATGGCATATTTGGAATTGCACAGAAAGACTGCAATTCATAATATTCCGTATACCCCCAATACACTCTGCTGGATGTCTTTGCTGCGGGAATACCAGTGCGGTATATGTCCCAGCTTAGATCACATTGTTCATGCATTACGATTTTGTCGTGAAAGATTAACATATGCTGTTCATAGTGCCAAACTGAGCTCCCTAAAATGTAATTGCTAATGTTCATTCAGACACATACTAGGTACCTGTTGTGGTTCCTCTAGATAAAGGTTTTGATGGGTCCCTAGGAACTAAAAGACAAAGTACACAGCATTTTAGTACATAACTCAAGATCTTCCAAATATTTGCTCTTTACATAACTCAATATTTCTGTTACTCTGCCCAATTCCAAGTCTCCAGTCCTCTTTTCTGTTTATCTAAACTCCTCCCAACTTTCTGGACTCAGACCATGCATCACTGAAGGTGAGAATGAGATTGGTTTTAGATAAGCATTCTTTTATTTTTAGATTTTATTTATTTATTTGAGAGAGAGAGGGAGAGAGCACGTGAGCAGGGGGAGGGGCAAAGGGAGAGGGAAAAGCAGACTCCTGCTGAATGGGGAGCCCGATGCGGGGCTTGAACTTAGGACCCTGAGATCATGACCTGAGCTGAAGGCAGATGCTTAACTGACTGAGCCACCCAGGTGCCCCTAGATGAGCATTCCTAATGTAGGTTCTTGCTGGGCTATCAAGCCCAATGTTGGAGTTGTATATAAAATTATGAATGTGTTGGACATATGCACTTTTCTAAATTACAGTTATTTTCAGACTTTAAAAATATTGGTTACCACCAAAACATTAAAAAACCACTGTAAGATTTACCAGTCTACTAACATCTTGATCTATATTGATGGTGACTCTCTGAGATTATACAGGCCTTTCCCACACTCATTTGATTATGAAACATTTGTATTAGTTGCCTAAGGCTCCTGTAAGAAATTACCAAAAACTCAGTGGCCTAAAATAGCAGAAACGTATACCCTCACAATTCCAGCGGCCAGAAGTCTGAAATCAAGATGTCAGCAGGGTTGGTTTCTCTAGAAGCTCTGGGGGAGAACCCATTCCAGGTCTCTTTCCTAGCTTTTGGTGGCTACTAGCAAACCTTGGCATTCCTTGCCTTATAGACACATTCACTTTAATCTCTGCCTCTGTCCTCATGTGGCTTTCTCTCCACAGCTTCTGTCTCCGTGTCTCAAGTCAGCCTCCGTCTTCTCTTATTAGGACACTTGCCATTGGACTGTAGCCCAGCATAATGTCATCCCAAGATCATTTACTTAATCACATCTGCAAAGGCCTTGTGTCCAGATAAGTTCACACTCACTGATTCTGGTTGGATATATCTTTTATTGGGGGAGGGGGCACAATTCGACTTACCATACCATTTATCAGGAAATATACGGAGAAGCTAAAATTTGGGGGAGGGGTAATAATTGGAAAAACTAGAGCAGATGCTCATAAAATAATGATTTATTGATTAAAACCCTCTTCTAATGGCTTGGAAACAAATTCTTCCATTCTTTTAGGCCCAAATTTTATAATGTGAAATTATAATTAAGTTTTTTTCCTTGATATTTTATTTTCTTCTTTTATTTTCTTGATATTTAACAGTCAAATTATTCTTCCATTCACTCAATATCTGAGTGCTTGTTGTGTGCCTAGTTCTAGGTGCCGGAGATAGAGTGGTAAAAAAAAAAAAAGGAAAAAAAGGTAGTCAAATTTTCCCATCTAGTGGAATTTATAATAAATAGGCAACTAAATATATGCTTTAAAATATGATTTTTTTTAAAATAAGAAAAAATAAAATTATGAAATGAAAGGGAAGACCTGAGTACTATAACAGACACTATCATGGGGAATGTAGATAGGGAAAGACCTCTGTTATACACATGATTGGGTCCCGTAAAATTTGTAGTTTGAAGGCCCCAAGGCCACACATGACCATATTTGGAGACAGAGCCTTGAAAGAGGTAAAGTGAAAAGAGGTGGTAAGGGGGAGGTCCAATCCAGTGAAAGCAGTGTCTTTATAAGAAAAATCACAGAGGGGCGCCTTGGTGGCTCAGTCGTTAAGTATCTGCCTTTGGCTCGGGTCATGACCCCGGGGTTCTGGGATTCAGCCCCACATCGGGCTCCCTGCTCCGTGGGAAGCCTGCTTCTCCCTTCCCCACTCCCCTGTTTGTGCTCCCTCTCTCACTGTGTCTCTCTCTATTAAATAAATAAATAAAATCTTAAAAAAAATATATCACACAGAAAAGGCACTATGTGAGGACGAGAAGACAAGCTAAGGAGAGAAGCCTCGGGAGAAACCAGCCCTTCCCAGCACCTTGATCTTGAATTTCTGTACTCCAAAACTGTGAAAAAATAAATTTCTATTGCTGAAGGCACCTGGTCTGTGATGGTTTGTTACAGCAGCCCCAGCTGACTACTACAACCTCTGTGAAGATCAGAAAAGACATTTATGAAGAGTGAGAGATACTGAAGCCAGGATTTGAAGAATGGGTAGAATTTAGTCAAGTGAGGAGGGGAAAATAATACTCGAAATAAAGTGAAGAAGACATACAAAGGCACTGAGAAAGGAAGACATTTTCTGTTTTCTAGAAATAGAAGCAAAACGAGCATGGGGGATAGTATCATGAAGGAGGGCGACAGTGTGGCCAGGTTCCAGGTCAAGCAGGGCATCGCAGGTCATGGCGAGAAGTGGAGAATTTGTTGTAAATGCAATGGGAAACCATGGAGAATTTCTAAGAGAGTTGGTTATCATGATCTGACAGAGTGATGTGTTTAAAACAATCTCTCTGGCTACTTTCTTATGATGAATGGATTGAAAGAAGTAAGAATTGTAGAAGGGAAATCAGTTAGAAGTTTACTGAAGTAGCCACAGAGAGAGTAGTGCAAGGGGAGGGGGTATGTTTAATACAGGTGTCTAGAATAAATAGGGGCTCAATTCTAAAGAAACGTACATAGGCATCGTCATGTAACGTGGGCTGAATTTAGAACCACTATGAGGATGGGCGCCAGGATCAATATTCACATCACAGAGGGGTCATCATGGGGAGCACAGAGAGAGCAGCTAGTTCCCACACTGTGGGGGCAAGTCAGCCTCTGCATCCCAGGGCGATGCAGGCAGGCTTTGCTTAGGATTCTTCCTCTGCAATCACAGGGTTCCCTCCGGGAGAGACATTGCTTAATAAAACTCCCTTCCTCTTATTGACAACTGTTTGTGGTTCTGATTAAACAGCCTCCTGGCAGGAGGAAGTCCTTTCTGGGAAGGGCAGAGAGAGGTTTGCCCTTTCCCAGAAAAACCTGGCAGTTATTAGGCCCCACTAATAGTAGCTGATGAGTTAATTGTCCTCCCTAACAAGCCTTCTTCCAAGAGGCAGAAATAAACACTGGCAGGGGCTTGCAGGTGCTCAGCTCCAGCCCTCCCAGGTCAGCAAAAAACATGCAATTTGCTGTTCCTGCTTAGGGTGAATGTGCTGGTCCAGGTCAGCAAATTCAAGATGGTGAGGGGAACAATTTAAAAGCAAATGAAAAGCCATAGTTTTCTCTCCACGTGGTTCAAGTGCACCTTGGCTAAAACCACTCCTGCCCTGTCACTTAAGCATCAGGCTTTCCCCCTCATGCCCGCTCCTGGGAACTGGCAGCGACAGCAGAGAGCTGAAGCTGTGGGGTCCAGGTCAGTTCCTCTGACCCACTTTGCTGAGCCTGGCTTCTACTGCCCCCTTTTGGCAAACACACACTGCAGGTTCTCTCCTGAAGCCCTAAACCCTAACTTTACCTCTAGGTTTCCTACACAGCCTGACAAGGGTCTCCCCTTGGATATCAGCACCACATTATTTATTTCAGTCTTGACTCGAAAACCAGCCAAATACTATTTACTTTCTGATTTTGTGGGTCTAAGGGCCCCTTTATCTGAGAGGAATTGTGCTCCTTTATAAAATGATAAAATGTTAGATTTGGGAATTGCCTTAACAGTTTATCTAGTCCAAAAATTTCAGATACACAAGCTTTGTATATATCATCTTTGTCCCCTTATGTGCCCACGAAAGGCATTTCTAATTAATCACGCTATACTTTCTCACTGATCCCCAGACATGGTCTCAGTTCTTTTGTTTTCATCATTAATCTTTTGGATTGGATCAAAGATAAAACCTATATATTGCTTAGTTACTACCTTAATTTTACAGATAAGAAGAAACCAAGAGAAGTGATAAGAATCTGATAAGAAAGTGCCCCCAGGATAGAGCTCTTTCCATTGGAAATCACTGTATTCTTTAGAAAAGGGAATCCTTTTCAGGGTATTTTTTTATGGCCCATACTCTAAGGCCATATTTGCAACTATCATGGCTTATGGTGGTTATGGATTGAATAGTGTCTCCCCTCCCCCATTCATATGGGCTCTTAGCCCTTCTGTGGCTGTATTTGAAGATAGGACCTGTAAGGAGGTAAGAAAAGTTAATTAACATAGTAAGGATGGAATCCTAATCCAATAGGACTGGTGTCCTTGCGAGAAGAGTAAAGTGTGTACACAAAGGACATATGTCCATATGTGAGGACATAGCAAGAAGGTGGGTGATCTGCAAGCCTAGGAAGACAGCTCTCACCAGAAACCGACCATGATGGCACCTCTATTCGTGGACTTCTAGCCTCCAGAAATAGTCGGCTGTGTGGTATTTTGTTATGGCAGCCTGAGCTGTGTAATACAGGTGGTCATTCATTTACTCAAACATTTATTCTTTATCTAGCATAATGCTGGGCACCCTGCAAGTTGGAATCCTCACACGGGAAAACATTTTTCTAAATTTCTCCAAATGGAATAACTTCTGGATCAAAGGACCATGCTAGGCGTGGGCTGACAGCATTTACAGTTGTTCTAAAGAAAACTACTGGTAACATAGACTATTGGGAGCAGAGGGGAACCCTGAGATCATGTAGTTCAACCTTCTTACCCTTTAGATGAAACCTCAGAGATTTTTCCATAGCTACATAAATCATCAGTAGTGGAATTGAGGCCACAACTCAGTTGCCCGATTCAGTACAGAAAAAGCACTGTGTTGGGGCACCTGGGTGTCTCACTTGGTTACACATCTGCCTTCGGCTCAGGTCATGATCCCAGGGTCCTGGGATGGAGCCCCACGTTGGGCTCCCTGCTCAGCGGGAGCCTGCTTCTCCCTCTCCCTGCCGCTCCCCCTGTTTGTACTCTCTCTGTCAGATAAATAAATAAATAAAAAAGAAAAAGAAAAAGAAAAAGCACTGTGATCCTATGCTGTTTTGATCAGATAGAGCAAATCAAATAGGTAAGTTTATTGGTCACTTAAAGTCATCCACTGTACTCAGTGCTCTATAAACATCATCTCAAAGCACCACTAAAATCTTGTGAGAAAGCTATCATTCTCCTTTGCCAATAAGGAAAGTGAGCCGAAAAATTTGTATAACTTGCCAAGATTATCATGTTGGACTTTACTGGTACTCATTTATATGCAGCTCCCTCTCCTTCCTGGGCACAAGGAAGACTTGTCAGCTTCTCTGTTTGTTGGCAGGGTCATTCCATTAATTTTGAACAATGAACCATGAACAGAGCGGCATGCCTAGGCTGTGGCAGTGAATACACATGCAAGACCTTTGCGTTCTCTCGTCTCCTTACAACAATGATTATGGAAACCTCTTGCTGCCGCAAGACAGAATCTGCTGGGATCACCAGTCACTTCTTAAAAGGAAGCTGCCTTGAGTCGCTGCTGGACCCACTACTATTTGTTGAGCCATTGATATATAGGGTTTGTTTATTACCACAGCATTGCTTATTCTATCCTGACTACTGTAAACCACACGGTAAGGCTATCAGTTTAAAAATAAAGTCTTGCGGGTCATTTTCTTTCCACTATCTTGGAATTACATCTTCCCTCTGCCAGTTAGGCAATTCTAAATAAACATGGAGCCTCATTTTCCTCAATTGTGAAAGTTATAGTGCCACCTCTTTAAGACAGTTGTTGCAAGAATTAATTGAGAAAATATATATAAAGGCGGTGAAACACAGTAGATGCTCCAATTTTAGTTTGCTATTTCCCCAGCTCTGTTCCCCGCTGAAATGAACCCTGAAATGAATCTCATTCCCTGGACACATTATACTCTCGTCAGGAGTCACTATTTCAGGGGTCACAGGATCAAATGCACACAGCGACCAGTTAGTTATGATAAACCACTAATTTAAGCTGGATATGGTGAACGAGAGACTTCTTAAACCTTTTACAAGGGGCAACTAATGCTCACCTGCAGGCTGATGGTTGCTGAGTAGGATGTTAATGCCATAAGTGAAATACCAGAAATCCTAAATTTCTTATGAGACCTATTTTTATTTTAATTTAGGAAAGTACTGATTTTTTTCTTTTGACTTATAAAGGTTGCATCAGAGCTCAAATTAAATACACGTATCTATGGGCCAAGTAGGTTTACTGGCCATTCATTTGTAATTTCTGGATCTGATTCCTAATGCTAACTCTCTATACTTAACGTGAATTGTGTCCTCGTGAATTCAGGGCTTCCCAACTAGACAGTAAGTCCCCTAGAGGAAATGGACTTCATCCTTCCATGTCTATGCCCTTCCACAGTCCAATAACAAACCTGAAACAAAAGAGCACGAAGAGCTGAATGGCATTAAATTAATAATGCCTTATGAATGACAGGCTTTCATGGAAGTGAGAGATTGGATTTAAGCACTTTAAAAGTAATCTTCTCCATATCAAGGAAATAGTTGTCTCAGGTTGCTCATCCCAACGCAAGGCTAAGAATTACCTGGACTGCAGTTTCAATTAACCAGCACCCCATCCCTTTCCCCATTCTGATGTCAGAAGGGACATGAGTCCTTTATAAGGCAGATGAGTCTCCTGCCTAATAATGAACACAAATTCAAAGGGACATTGGAGAGCTAGTCCAATGTTCTCAACTAAAAAAGCAGTTTCCTTGAGGCATGTAAGAGAATCCTCCAGGAGAGCATAAGGCTCTGGAAGGTTTATAAGCGTGCCCTCTAAAACGTCTATTACCTAAAATTATTTTCAGACACAATCATTATTTGAAAATATAAGGTAACATTAAAGGAGGATGTTGAATTTGAATGCAGGTGTTCTAATAGCAAAGAATACATGCTTCCATTTATTGAATGCTGCCGTGTGCCAAGTACAATTCAAAGTGCTTGACCTGCATTATTCCACTTAACCCATAGTGCCTTCTGAGGTTGGTGATGATACTTTATCCATTTTAAGATGAGAAAACTGAGGCTCAGATAGGTTAATAAATCTTGTAAATCACTCAGCAGAAGTATTAGCTCAACCCAGTTCTAAAGGCCATGATTTAATCAAAACAGTATTCCTTCTGCTAAACAGGGACCTATATCCTCACTCCTCACCTCCAGAACAATCTCTCAGTAGGAGTCTAATGAGAGAAACTGATGAAAATCATTCTCTTTGCAGCGAGACTTTACACAAAACTCTTAGTAATATACCCTCAGGTTGATATATTTTCCCTCCTAAAGTTCTTGAATCCCTTGTAGCATTAATATTATTATAGTTTTATATAATTATTCCATTTTTAGCTGCCAGATTCAAGTACAGGACAGTTAAGTATCTTATCTATGATCTAATTCATTTAAGTGTTATAAAAAATTAAAATCTAGGACCATATTCCATGGAATATTCTATGGATGGTTTTGGGCAAGTTAATTACTATATCCACGACTATTTCCTTAGAGTAGGCCCTCTGTCAAAAGATTACTTTAATGATTAAATGAGATAAAAAAAACAAAAACAGATTAATAGGTGCTACTGGCAATTGGTACATACTACATACCCAACAAATGCTAGTTGTTTTTTTTTTTTATTACCAATACCATTATTACCTAAGTATTTTTGTCTCTATTACCAAATGCTAGCAATTCTAAAATATTGATATATATCTAACAAACATCAGAGATGATGATCAGTTATGGAGTCAGTTATGAAGAAGAAAAGGCTATTACTGGCTCTTTAGAATATAGTGTTGTGAAATGAGAATACCACATTTTGAGTTTAAGAAAATAATGTTCAATATTTTGTAAGATGCTCATCCATCAGTGTTATTTTTGCCTTTTACTGTCTTTGAGTAATTTTATAACCCTGCAAGTTGCAGTAAAACAAATAATCGTTATTTATGGAAATGCAAAGTATATCCATGGAATGCAACAGATTATCACTCTATGGATATTGAACAGTTTTGCAGATCTGAAATTTCAGCATGCCTTATCTGACTCTAATGTATGAAACTTCTGAATTTTCCTCTGAACCAGTTGTAACATTTTATTTGTTCCTTATTAATTAATGAGTTAAATACAATAAATGTGTTCATGTTACATTTGTATGAGAGACATAATTTTACCTTTGTGAAAAATATCCTCTAACAAGAATCATAAACTATGAGTTCAAGGACAGGCTTCATCATTCGTTGTAGTACAACTTTTAAGCACTCACTTAACTTATCACCCTGTGGGTTTCTTTTTTTTTTTTTTTAAAGATTTTATTTATTTATTTGAGAGACAGAGAGAATGAGAGAGAAAGCACATGAGATGGGGGGAGGGTCAGAGGGAGAAGCAGACTCCCTGCTGAGCAGGGAGCCCGATGCGGGACTCGATCCAGGGACTCCAGGATCATGACCTGAGCCGAAGGCAGTCGCTTAACCAACTGAGCCACCCAGGCGCCCTGTGGGTTTCTTCTTTAAAAAATCTGCATCTGTATCACTTATAAGTCCACATCACGGCTGTCCTCATAGGTTGATTATGAGATTCCAATAAAAAAGTGGATATGAAAATGATTTGAAACTGTAGATTTCTATACAAATGCCAAAGATTGGAGTTACTATATAATAATTATTATATTTGGTGGGTGGTAAAGTAAAAGCAAAGACAGGTTAAGTGGCTCATAGTCAGCAATGTGTTGGTGGAGATAGAAATACAGGCAGGTTGGTTTCTATTTAGTCTAGTATCCCTACCAGCTCACTATGTTTTCCCATAAAGATCAGAGCATGTTGGCCTGAAACAAGAGGAAACTGATAGCAAAGTGATTGTGTGTGTTATCAACAAGATAATAAGCTCAATAAAGAGTCCATTAGGATAGAGCCTGCAAGGCAAGTGGATTTCCTTTGTAAATAATCCCTCACAGCCTCAAATGCAGCTAACTATTTGCTTCTAGACAGCTCTAGTCCCCTGCAAGCCCTGATGGAAGAGCCAATTCCTGCCAAAAGAATAAAGATGCTGAATTCAGAGCTCATACATGCAAATTTCAAGTTTTCAAAAAACTCACCTTATCTTCCATTTCTCCTCAACTTACCAGCTTGGAGCTGCTAAATTTAGTGAGACAACTCTCCCAGAGTAGTGAACCCTAGGTAACAGAAGAAATTTTAAAATCATAATACTCAGCCTTTCCTGAATGCATACACCCTTCCACCCTTCACCTTCATTAGTTCAGCTCTAATCTGAGATGATGTTTATATCAGATGTTTCTTATTTCTTTTCCCTATTTTTTTTTTTTTTTGCTAGATACATCATACTGCAGATTCACGTTGAACTAATGTTGGTTAGGGATCTTGGTTCCTAAACCTGAAGAAGTGTTATGCAGGGTCACAATTAGACTCCAGCCTCTCAGTCACTGAGAAAGCAAACTCATCTAACTGCATGCTTCCTATTTAATCCTGACTTAATTTGATTTTATAGTTTTATTTATCTAACATCAGTAATCTTTCACCAGCAATGAAGTGAGAGACAGAAAAAGGAATGGGAAAAGAGGGATGGGGGAAGGAAGAAAATAAATACATCATTTGACCTAAGGAGCTCACCTGAGATAACCAGCTGGTAAGTATCCTGGGAAGTCATGATGCCTCCCCAGGGCTATAGTTTCCCCATTGAATGGAAAGGTGCCTCAGAAGTATGCCTCCCAAGTTCTAATGTAGAACATGAAACGACTGTTTCATGAATGTTACAGGAATGCAACTTCACAGAGTATCAAACTGCAGAGGCACTCTCCACAAGTACCATCCAGAGAGGGATATTTACTACCTCTGGGTGTGGGAAGAGACCAAAGCTCTACAGAACTCGCCAAATGCTAAATGGCTTACTGAAGCTCCTTGTAGACCTTTTTCCTGGCTCCTAATTTATCAAATCCGAATTATCCTTTACATTACATGACTATGTGCATAAAGCAAAATGCTATGTGGTGTGAAAAACAGAGCTGCATTTAGGGAGCCTTTTTACAGTAGAGTTAAAGGGCTGCTATGTATCTATTTCAGGGAAAAAAAAATATTCAAAGTCCCAAGGGACCTCTACCTTTACTTCCACTGTATTCAGGCTTGTAAATTCCTTTGAGACATGAGATTGACAAGTTAGAATAGGGCTCAAGGGTCAACATCCATAGGGTAAGACTAAAAGTGCTATCATCATCATCATCATCATCATCATCATCATCATCTTCCATTCTTTTCCCTCAGCTTTTCAATGTTTGTTAATGGTATTAGCACTCCAGGCAACCACTCAGCTAACAATGACTTCAACCCCACCCCTCCATTGCTTCATTTACAACAATGCTGCGGATTATTGTCTTCTGATGCTCTTCCTTCCCACACCCACCTTTTCATTCCCTACGCTCACCTAACTTCCACATACCCTAGGAGACAGGCACTAATACTATGCCTTTTTTAATGAACAAATCATTTAAATAACTTGCGCAAGTACCTCCAGCTTAATCCAGTTCTGTCTGACCCAAGTGTCTTGATCAACACATCATTCTGCCGCCCTCTGCTGTGGGGTCTTCCTTAATCACACTGGTCAAAACCAATTCCTCCTTCCTCCACTCCTCTTTATTCTGTTTCAGATTTTTCAAATGTTAATGTGAGTGCAAACCTCCTGAAAATCTCATTAAAGTACAGATTGTGATTCAGAAGGTCTAGGGTGCAACCTGTATATCTGCATTTCTAACAACCTCTCAGGTCCTGCTGATGCAGCTGCTCCAGGGGAACACACTTTGTAGACTTTGTATGACTTCCACTGTTGTAGGGAAACAATCAAGGTTCATTTCATTGGAATGTGAAACTTAATTATCATATATACAGGACAATTACCACATACTGATTTTTATTATAGGTAATTGAATATTAATTACCACTCACCAAATATATTTATTGAGCCCAGAAAGTAGTGTTCTATAATCTTGCATCCCCCAAAATAGCTTGTATAGGATTTTCTATATTTTAGTCAGCCAGGAAACTTTGCTGAATGAATAAAATAGAAAGGAAGGTTAGACAGGGGCTGCTAGTGACAGGAAGGTGATGAGGTTTTAGAGATGGTCTCAGCACATATCCTGGTCTTCATGATCTAACCTCTCAAGGAAATGACAGATCTCTTCTAAAAACATGAGCAGTTATTGGAGCAGGGAGGAGTCCCAAGTTCCAGGAAAGCAGAGATACAGGGTGTTGAAATGGAAAAGACATATGATTAAGATCCTAGTGACCTGACATGTGGTCTTAGCCATGCTTTTAATTCCCTGTATGATTAGCAGAGCATCAGCTTGACCTACTGAGGCCTCCTTTTCCCTATCTGGTGAAGGATGAGTTTGGGCTGCATTAGGTCTCATCCAGCTCAAACCATTAGTGAGCCACCAATATCCCTTGTTGTGGGAGCAGGAAGGATCAGAACATAGGGGCAGACTGCGTTATGGTGGTTCATTCCATCTCTTTCATTCTCAAAAAAGGTAAAAAGGGCATCCTGTGCTCTAGGCATCAAGGCAGCTGCAATTGCTGTGTTCTTTTTGGACGTAATTTGTCACCGCTGCATGTAAACTGCAGCTGAGTGGTGGGTGATGGGGGCTGCTTGAATGAGTTCCATCAGCGATCAATTTACTATCCTACAGCTATTCAAGATTGCACCTCATTTACTCAAAGAATGAACTGTTGCAATACAAAATCTTTGCTGACGTGACTGAAGTAGGTCATGTTTCTAGTGTTCCTCAAGCAGTGGGCATTGATGGATTCCCAGGAACTACAAGGGCTGTGCTAGAGGAGGGGGTGTGGATGATTCATGGTACTTAGTGCCAAGGGAAATTATTCCATTCTCCCAGCAGGGCCTGATTTGGATAAAGAGACTCCTGATCATGGCCAAATGAGGTGATATACAGTCAAAGGAATCCTAAATGTTAAAACTAAATGCTATCATCATCTACAGATTGAGGAAACAATCTCCTTTCTATTTTTCTCAAGACACACAGCAGTGCTGTGATACTTAGCAGTGCTAAGTACACAAAGAGTGTGTGTTGAATGAGTAAATGTATTTACTTGGCAAATATTTATTGAGCCCTGAACTCGGAACTTTGTATACAAATATTTTGGTTATTTATTGCTACTTAACAAACCACTCCAAAACTAGGTGGCTTAAAATAACCATTTTATTATCTCTCACAATTATGGGTTGAATGGATTCAGCTGGATGGTTCTTCTGTCAGTGGAGTCTGGTCATCGGGAGACTTAGCAGAGCTTTAAGTCTAACATGGCTCACTCACATGGTCCTGGCTTTTGGCTGGCTGAGAGGTCACCAGTGGTGGTCAGCCTGTGTCTTAGCTCTCCACAATATGACTTCTTTGTGGGCTGGGCAGCATAGCACATGAATCCTTAGTTTCAGGTAATGGGAGCTGTCAATCATCTTAAGTCTTGGTCTCAGAAGTCCCAGAATATCATTTCTGCTACATTTCATTGGCCAGACAAAATGCCAGCCTGGATTAAAGAGGAGGAGAAATAAAATGTATCTATTGATAGAAAGAAGAGCATGCCCAAGTAGGGAGAGGAAGGATGGTTGAAGACATCTCCAGAAACTTGATTGATTTTTTTATCACCTAAGCTAGTCTCTTGAATTTACATAAAGTGCTACAATTAAAGGCACAAAGAAACACACCAGCTAAAATGTAAAAAGATTGACACTAGAAAGTGTTAACTAATTTGTGAAGCAACTAGAACTCTCATCCAGGTTGGTAGGAATGTAAAATGGTACAATCTCCTCAGAAAACAGTTTGGCAGATCCTTAGAAAGATAAAAAAAGAAGTCACATCTAAGTTATAGAGACACAGAGTAGACCACTGGTTGCTTGGAAACAGAGAGGTGGAAGGTGGGGTAACTGACAAAGAAAGGGCACAGAGAACCTTTGGAATTAGGAAAATATTTCACACTTTGAGTGTGGTGGTGGTTATATGGATGTATCCACTTATTAAGAATCATCAACTTTGCGCTTAAAATGGGTGTATTTAATTGAATGTAAATTACACCTCAATAACATTGATTTTAAAAACAAGGTTCTAGATCTCTCCTGGGTGTCTTTTCAATGTGACTGACGGGATTGGGGAAGAGAGGCTTATCTGTCTCCCAAATAAATCTGCATATCACCTGCTTTACCAAATTTACCTGACTCTGCTTTCATTTACCTGCCATAGCTCCTACCGTTGTTCTCCCTTGGGCTGCTCTTGCTCTATATGATACAATTTACTTTATTTCTTCAAGACAGTGATACTACAGGGTTGCTGTGTTGGGAAGACCTTTTTCTGAAAGGCTTGTGTGGCAGAACACTGATAGCAGTGGATACATCACAGCATAAACTATGATTAAAATCTAAATTTTGAAGACTGCTTTCCTGAAGGTTTTTTCCCAGTTACCACAGGGAATAGAGCACTGAATAATTCTCACCCAGGCCACACCTGCTAGCATGTTTCCCTGGCAGCTTCTATAATTTCTCTAATAAATGATATCCATAATACTCCCTACAATCATTCATATACTATCTAAAGTATCTCACATTTAAACATATCTGTTGCAGTGTCAACTTTTTTCCTCTTCAAAACAGTAATTTCTAAAGAGGGATCATGACTTCTAATTTTTTTTAAAGATTAATTTATTTATTTTAGAGAGATAGAGATGAGGGGGCAGAGGGAGAGGGAGAGAGAGAATCCCAAGTAGACCCCCTGCCAAGCATGCAGCCCCAAGTGGGGCCTGATCCCACTACCCTGAGATCATGACCCAAGATGAAATCAACAGTTGGGTGCTCAATCGACTGAGCCACCCAGGCACCACAAGGGATCATGACTTATTCTTAAGTCAACTTATTCTTAAGTTCAAATTTAAGGCAGCTTGAATTCCTCCTTCTCACAATACACACATGAATATGAAGTACTCCAAGCATGCAAGGGCCTCACAATGTAGAGGGATAGACAGTAACAAAGCAATGTGGCTCTGTGCAATAGCATATATTACTATTATAACACAAGTTCCTAGAGAGCAAGGAAGAAATGCACATAACTGGAACAGGTGATGAGGAAGGTGATGTGATGACAGAAAGGTTTCTAGAAGGGAGGGAGGGACTGTATAAATTCATGTCTTAAGGGATTATTCAGCATGCGCTATACAAAAAAAAAAAAAAGGTGGGTGGGGAAGAGGAGTGGAAAGGGTATAGAACATTCTAGGCAGAAAAGAAATTGCTGCAGCAAGGAAATGGAACTATTGACCATGCATAAAAAAACCAACATATTGACTTATGGGGGAAAATCCAAAGATTTATATATAAGAGTAGGTAGATAGAATTGACTTTACATGTTAGATTACTCCAGTGGATCACCATTTTCTTCTTTTCCCATTGGCTTCTTCTTCAAGTGGATCCTCCCATGGTAGCAACAGTGACTGCTGAAGCTCCACACCCATCTCCTCATTCTGAATGACCCAAAGCAGTACTTTACAGTGTCAGCTGTGCCAACAGTGAATCACCTACAGATCTTTTACCTAAAAAGCTCGTATGTTAGAAGATATGCATGCACATGTGCTCTTATACACACACACACACACACACACAGCAATTCTAATGCACATTCACAGTTTAGAACCACTGAAATAGAGAAAAAAATATGGAAAAATCTGTGTAAAGATATTTGCCTTCACTCATAATTAGAGGTGTGCAAATTGGAACCATTTCTTACCTATCAGATTGACAAAACGTGTGATAACACATTCTATAGGCCAGGCTATGGGCAAGCTGATACTCTCATGCATGTGGATCTGGATGCAGATTGGTACGATGATTTTGGATGAGGATTTGGCAATATCTAATAAATATGATTTACCTTTTGACCCAGTAATCCCACATATAGAAGTTTATCCCAATTTCTATCCTTCAGATATGTAAAAATGTGTATACACAAGTTTATTTATTGAAGCCTTGTAATTTTAAAATATTGAAAACAATAATGTAAAAGGCCACAAAGCAGAGTGGTTGAATGATTTGGAATGGTATAAAACAAGAGCAGTGCTATAGGATGCAGCTGAAAAAGAATGAAGAAGCCCTCTATGGACTGATAAGAAGAGATTCCCAGGATATCTTGTCATTTAAAGAAAGAAAAATGCAAAAAAAAAAAAAAAGTATCTATAGAAGCTAACTTTTGTGTAAGAAAGAAAAGGAAATAAAAAAATAAACATTTCTGCTCAGTTGTGCACCAAGAATCAGAGGAAGGAGAACCCAGAGACTAACAAGATTGGTCACTAAGCGACTTGAGTAGGAATTTGGAGAACAGAATGTGGTTGTAGGAGCACTTCCCTAGGGATAGCCTGTATATACTTCCACCCTTGGTACCGGATTGGTATATCACATAATCAAAAAATATTAACAAAAATGAGGAAGAAAGATGAAATAAAATAAAAACAGAGACAAATGTCCCTTGCTGAATTTCAAATGAATAGCATAGCCACATTGAAGGGGAAAAGGCAACTAACCCAATTAATCTTGAACATGAAGTTTAAGACAATTAAGAGATTTTAACATGTAGAAAGGACTGTGAGCCACTGACTCAGGAAAAAAAAATGTATCTTCCAATAATTTCCAAACAAAAATGTATGTTTATTTTTTTTAATTCAGCCTCTTTCCCACTCCTAGCATCTCCTTGCTCTTATTGACTGGATCAGATCAGTGGCCATCTGAGCCACTGGCTATGGCCAGGAGATGCACATATTCATCCATTTAAACTATTCAGGGTTATCTCAGAAGCCAAAGGTAGGGTCAAATCCTACCCAAAAGAAATGAGTGTTAATGGGGTAAAGATGATCATCCCCAATATTATGGGGGAAAAGACAGAGGAGAAATATATTCACAGATGAAAAGGGGAGCAGACTGATCATCCAGCCAGAAGTTATGCTCATTGAAGGGCGGGATGGAATGAAGTCTGGTCTGGGAGGCAACACATGCCGTTTTAATTCATTCATTCATTCATTCATTTATTTTATAGGGGGAGGGGCAGAGGTCAGCATGGAGCCCAGCTCAGGGTTTGATCTCACAACCCTGCAATCACGACCTGAGACGAAATCAAGAGTTGGATGTTCAACCAACTGAGCCACCCAGTGCCCCAACACATACCATTTTAAACAAATGACAACAAAGGACAGAACTTAGGAGAATAGTCAGCTCTGAAGGTTCCAACTTTGAGTAAGGGAGATGCTTAATAATTAGATTGAACACAAAATGAAAGCAAAGGAGATTTTCAAAGATCCAGACAAATGCAAACAGTCCCACTAAACCCATGGAAGGGCTGGGATGTCCTGTAAGTTCCTGACAGACCATCATCCTGGAATAGGGCAGGACTGTCAGGCCGTCAGGTACTCCAGGAGAAACTGTGAGCTTGTAGCACCGAAGGTACTACCACACAAATTCAGTAGGACAGGGCTGAGTCCCAGAGATCTGATGTTAAACCATCTTCTAAGGAGATTCACGTATACATGGTCTGACCACCATGTATATACTGGAGAAACCACTATACTGGAGAAGAATGATGGCAGTTACCTAGTCAGTCTCAAGAACGGAATAGAAAATGAAAATCCAAAGGACAGAATTCAGGTTCAGCTATAAATCTGACCACTTGTCTGGCCAATATTAACTCTCCTAATGCTAGTCAGAAATAGCATGAAAAATGCACCCATTACTGTACATTTTCTATGCATTACATCATTTAAATCTCACATCAAGTCTAGGAGGCAACAGCAGTGTAACTTGCTTAGCATTATCTCAGTAAGTGGAACCGGCAGGGGTTCTGCCTGCCTATGAAAACTGAGTTTCAGCACAATGCTATATACTACCTCCTTGAGGAAAAAGGTCTAGGGGTAGCAGAACTGAAAGTAACTCAAGCCTAAAAAATTGGTGAGTGAGGAGCTTCACAGAAGTCTTAACTGGGATTAGTTTTGGATTTACAGATGAGTAGAAATATGGATGGTGGTAAGGACTGATCTTACATGTAAAAAAATATAAAATAAAATAAAATAAATAAAATAAGCAATCACAAAAATAGAGAGAGTCTTGGATATGATATGAAAGCACCAGTAACGGAAGCTAAAATAAACAAGTAGGACTACATCAAACTAAAGAGCTTTTGCACAGCAAAGGAAACAATCAATAAATTAAAAAGGCAACCTACAGAATAGGAGAAAATATTTATAAAACATATATCTGATAAGATGTTAACACCCAAAATACAGAAAGAACTTATATAACTCCATAGCAAAAAAAGCAAATAATCCAATTAAAGAATGGGCAAAAGACCTGAGTAGACATAATTCTGCACACAACACACAAATGGCCAGTAGACATATGAAAAGATGCTCAACATCACAAATCACCATGGAAATGCAAATCAAAACTAGAATGAATCATAATCATAAAAATAAATAAATAAAAATTTCCAAAAAAACCACCCCAGAATGAATCAATACCTTTATAAGATGGGTATTATCAAAAAGACAAGACAAGAGGTAACAATGTTAGCAAGGATTTAAAGAAAAGGGAACTCATACACTATTGGTGGGAATGTAAAATAGTATAACCATTATGGAAACCAGTGTAGAGGTTTCTCAAAAATTTAAAAGTTGAACTACCATATGATCTAGCAAGCCCACTCCTGGATATATATATCTGAAGGAACTGAAATCAGTTTCTTGAAGAGATATCTGCACACATGTGTTCATGCAGAATTATTCACAATCACTGAGATACACAAACAACCTAAATGTTCTTTGACAGATGAACAGATAAAGAAAATATGACATTTATGACATACATACATGATAAAGAAAATATGATATCTATACATGACATATCATATATAATATAGCACATATGATGAAATGTTATTTAGCCATAAAAAAGAAGAAAATTTTGCCATGTGCAACAACAGGGATGAATTATGGGCATTATGTTAAGTGAAACAGGCCAGACAAAGACAAATTCTCTATGGCACCACTTATATGTGGAATCTAAAAAAGCAAAGCAAAACACAACAAAAAACCTGATTTTATAGATAAGATAGAGAATAGGATGGTGCTTGCCAGGGCCAAAGGGTACACATTTTCAGTTACAGGAATAAGTACTGAGGATCTAATATATGACATGGTGGCTAGAGTTAATAACAATATAATATACTTGAAAGTTGCTCAGAGTAGATCTTAAGCATTCTCACCACACACACACAAACATAAAAGTTAACAAATGTTAACTGTGGGAGGTGATAGATGGGTTAATTGTCATGATCTTGGCAATCATTCTACAATGTATATGCATATTGAATCACTATTTTGTACACTTTAAATATATATGATTATATTTGTCAATTATTCCCCAATAAAATGAAAACAAGAGAGAAGAGTGCTATAACCCCAAAACATTTTTTTAAGGGTGGGGTGCTGGTGAGGTGGCTATAGTCATTTTCAAGCAAAGTATGGGACTTGGATTCTGGTTTCATCACAGATATTTGATGATATTGACTATACTAACTGATATTTGTTTCTCAGACTCTTCCACTTATGAAGTAAGGGTGCCAGCCTATATACTTCATAGAGGGAAATGGAAAAATAGGAGATGGGAAACCAACTCCATGTTTTTCAAAGAAAACAGAATTAAAGTCACCCAAGATAGAACCCCAATTCAATTCATAATCCTACTGGGTTAGAGCATCTCTGAATTGATAATCTCAAGTAAATTATAAAACATTCAGTTTATAAATAAAAGTTATTTTTCAAAACATGAAAAAAGTTTAATGTGCAATATAATCACAGGGAGGGCATCTTTTTAGTATAAGACACTATACACAAAACTTTCAAACCACCTATTTGAAATGTTTACATTCTGTCATTTCATTTCAAAATAAAACTGTGATCCAAAAATTGTTAATGAGAAATATTTTGAAAGCATGTCAGCAATGCTGAAATTAGCCTGTACCTGGTCAACCATTCCTAATTGTCTTTTTGGGAGCATCACCCAGAATGAGAAAAGACCTCATACAGTCTTTTCTTAGCACCACTAACCCTATATCCCCTCTTGTGTATCATAATACAGTCAAGTCCTAAAGGGAGATGAGTAGAGTTGCAACCCAGATGATTAAAACAAACAGGCAAGCAAAGAACCATTAAGGGTACCCACCCCACCCTAAATCACTACCTCTTCCCACAGAAGCTTCTGAGGGTCTAGCTAAATTTCTAAGTGGCAGAATAACAGAAATCAGTATGTACAAATGTGCCCACTGAAGTGACAGAGCAAACACCCCAGCTGCACTGATATCACCACCTGGCAGCAGTCACTTTATATACTTTATATACATTATTCTCTCTAATCCAAATGGGCTCTGTCTCTTGATATTTTTCTGGTTTGTTTGGCTACCTATTAGTAACTACTATCCTTAGCTATGCTGCTGCTGATACCTAGAGAATTCCTGGTCTCCTCACATTATTGTTAATTTCATATAATTTGACTTTTACCCTCAAAGAATTCAAAAGGGAAGAAAAAAACAGATATGTTAATCAAGTAGTGTGATGCACTCTGATAAGGGATAGAGAAGAAGATTCACTGTATCACAGAAACACAGGGGAAGTTGCAACTCACTCTACAAATTAGAAGGGGCTTCACAGAGGAAAAGGTTAGAAGGAATGACTTCTGTCCAAAAATACTTTCTCCACTGATGCCTGAAATTCCAGCATCATTCACTAAGCTGTGCACAGCAGTATGGCAGGGGTTTTAAGCAGAAGATGTTTAGTGGGGACCTCCTGTCACCCTCCCTCCCTTCCCACCTCCCCATCTCAACCACTTCTCAGACTTAGCAGAAACCAGTATACACTCACCACATTTCCAGCACCAGTAACAGTTCCATTTTACCTATAATATAGTTTTCTGAGGATGATAAGCCAATCATAAATCATGCTGGTTGCAACATGATATAGGGGCCCCCACTTAAGCTACCAGTGAGAAAATTTGGGGCCATTCCATTATTGAGTAGTTGCTTTGGAATTCAATTTCTCCTTTGGACATCTATTTTCACTAAGGAGAGGGAAGTTGTTTGAGAAATATAGAAGGGCTTCGGCCATTCTTTTCTCCTCTATCTCCCTCCTCACCACCCCCCCTTTTTTTGGCTGTTGTTTTTTTCCCAGGCACAGGGTAATTTGTATAGTAGCTGAAATAAAAGCAGCTTAACAGATGAAATCCATGGTCAAAGCCTGTGGACATCATTGAGGAGTTAATGAAATTTCTGTGCCTGGAACAGATTATTAGGCAACAGCTGAGATTGGAAAAAGATTAAGCTACTGAATTGCTGGCAGAACCAAAGGAAGGAGTCTAAAGTCAGCATTCATCATGCCTCATAGAAGATGAACAATTCGGGAAATAGAATCGGGTGATTTGTTCTGAGCTCTGAAGGCATTGTGCTTTGTCCTTCCTCGACCTAAACGAGTGGACATTGTTTCTTTGGGCTGGTGCATTCCGTTACTCCCTTTGCCCCAAAACTCTCAATAGTACCCTGGTGCTCATGCACTCATAACCTAGAATTCTAGAACCTTCCAGGCCCTCCCTGGAATCCCTTTCCACAATATATCTTGTGGCTTCCCTACATAAATCATCATTTTGAGACCATGAGGCCATTTTTACACAGAACACTTTGCATAGACTTTCACTATGTTTTACTCACTGATCTCTACTTCCACATGTCTGTTTATACAATTGCCCCATCTGGAAGAAATCCCTCCACCCTTTATATTTATATACTATATATATATATATATATTTATATATTTATTAGTATTATCTATTTTTATTATTTTATTATATATAATATATACCATTTTATTATATTATAATATTAGTATATATTTATATACTATATACTATAAGATAAATAGTAAAATTGGGATTTTGCTTTCATTATAATAGGTAGAATTGTATGAGTAGGTACCTATGCCCTACACTGCACCTGCTTGTGTTAAAACAGAGAAGAATCAAAAATGTTTTCTACTCACAAGGAAACTAAAGTCCTAGAAGAACGACATAATCAGAAAAAGTCATTTTCCAATAAATTCCTATGATGTTTTAGTAGCTTCCATTTATTGAGCATTTACTAGATACCAAGCATTATACTAAATGCTTTTCATGCACTGCCTCTTCTAGTTATCACAAATATTTTGTGAGTAAGGGACTATAATTATTCCTACTTTACAGATGAGTAGATGTTAAGAAAGGTTGAGTAACTTGCCCAAAGTCAATAAATTGCTAAGTCGAGATGCAAAATGGAGTCTCCCTGACACTTAAGTATGTATTCTTTCCACTGTGTCATGCTGAAGACTGATTTAGCTTTTACGTGTAGAATGAACTAGAAAAAAGTAAGAATACAGAGGAATGTATAAACAATCCCCTGTAGTATTCTGAGTAAGAGTTAATGAAAATTTGGATACAGGAGTGGCAATCAGAACGGGGAAAAGTGACTAATATGAAAAGATAGATCCTTTAAGGATTATTGCCTGCTTGGGTTCAGGGTGCCAAAAAAGAGAGCTGTCAGAGATAAGACTTAAGATCTAACCCTAGTTAATGAGGGTATATGCAGAGAGAAGAAAATCTCTTTGGAAACAATGGTTTCCCTGCAATATAAACCCACTGGCCCAAACTTTCTTCTGGATGAAAGTCCTTCCATGATACCAAAAGAGCAATAATATCCACAAGAGTGTTTAATTCTTCAGGTAATGATTATCATTGCAACGCTTGTTTGTCACATGTCAGGACCCACAGTCTCTAATTCCCAGAAGATTTCTGCTTCCACTCTAAGGCAAAGTAAGAAAGGACTAGAAGACGTTGAGGGGAAATGGTTCCTCTTCCTTCAATTCCAGTCACAGTGGAATAAAGTCAATTGGCCTGCACTTGATTTTTTATTTAACTTTTTTGTGCAGTAAAACGCTTTGGGGATGCAGATTAACTTTCCCCTGCTCAATACTGCCTAATTGATTCACCTACCTTGAAACAGATGCTTGCAAGGCCTTTGATAAATAGATTGAAAGCCCTTCTTTGCTTCATAACTGCCTCCGTAAGCAATAGCTCAACCAGGACAGAGAATCCTGAGTATCCTCTGGTGACAAAAAGCTCCAGGGTCAGGGTCAAGAGGAATAAGTGTCTTCCTCCTCCACTGAAGGTACACTCATTTTATTGAGTGGTCATAAAGGTTATGGGAAAGCTATTCCAGAGACATTGCAGGGGATCGTGGTGTGTTGAGCACGGTGTGGGCTGGAAAGTGTATTTGCAAAAGCACACAACATCCTGTTTATCCATCAGGAAAATCTTATGAGATAGGTATCAAAATTCAAACTCTGGGGATATGGAAACTGATGTGCCAAGAGGTTAAGTAACTGGCCCTAGAGAGCATTTAGGAAACAGTGGACCTAAAATCTAACCCAGATTTTTCTAATACCTAATATCATGCTCTTACCACATTCCCTTCCTCCTTGTCAACGCAGAGCCCCAGTACATTTCTTCTCTAAAAAATATGAAACCCAACAAGTCGTTAAATCAGGGATTTAAAATCGAGAATAATGACACAACAAATTGACAGGATGGGTGTTCAACAAGCACACTCAAGTGCTCCTTCTAAGCCAGGAAATAGTATCAGCTTACAGTGGGGGCCTCTCTCCAGGGGTGTGGGACAAAGTGACACCAAAGTGGGAATGTGGGATGGAAGGGGCCTTTGATCACTGAACAAAGCAGTTGCTCTCACAAGAAAGGACACTGGAACAATCCGCCCCTACCCCTGGCTCCAGGATCAGGCAGCAGCCTCAGGGCCTGTCTCCAGTACAAAGGCAAACACCAGGTTTCCTCTCCAAACCCGACTGTGTAGTTCCTATTTGATCACCAAATGGATGCACCTCCTGCAAAGAGAAAAGGCATCCTGTAGACTTTGCTCACAGTTACTCTTATGGCTGCCGGTTCTCAGGTCTATCTGCCATCTTTTCCTGCCGTGCTTCTTCCATTGTTGTATGTGTCCTCAAATGCATCTGTTATACTCCCCTGGCCCACAGGCCATTATACATGTGCGAGATAGTGCATATTGAGCACCTGCATTGGCAATCTTCCCTTCATTCCTTCTACTATTTATAAATACTCCTTTATCAGTACGACTAGATACCTGATGACTCTTATAGGCAATATAAAACCTTCACTTTCATGGAGCTCACAGACTAGTGAGAGGCAGAGACATGATAACACTAGCTACGATGCACTGTGGTATCATGATATGTAATATGGGGGATTTGTATGGTGTTTTGGATGGTCTAAAGAAGGAGAATCCACAATGAATGACAGAATTAGAAGAAAAAAAGAATTTTAATAACAATATTTATAGTGACCCTTATTCCTTCCAGTCATTGTTGTTGAGCTTTCAGGCACTAACAGTAAAGTACTCAATACATTAGACTGGACTACTGCTCTAATGGGGTGGGGAAGACACACAATAAATAAGTACTCAGATATATTAGATAATGTCAGGTAGTAATTCAGGCCAGGAGGAAAATAAAACAGGGTAATGTGATATTGAGTTGCTCAGGAGTGAGAGCAACATTGAATGATGTGGTCAGAGAAGATTACCTGAAGAATTGATATTCGAGTTAAGATTTAAACAAGAAAAAGGAGCCAGCATAAGATTGAATATCATACAGGAAACATCACAAGAAAAGACCCTGGGCCAAAAATATCTCCTGTAACTGCCTTAAATCCCACTATTGTTCATTAGCCTGGTGTAGCAGACAGGAAAATGAAATTTTTAGATCTCTTCCTGTCAGCGGCATATCTGACTGATGTTCCCAGCTACTGCCCCCATGGATCTACCATGCTTCCCATGGGCTGATCCCAGCCAATGGCTGAGTGCAATAAGGCCCACTGTAGTGAGACAAAGGAACTTATTGGGTGGGTTACTTTAGCTCAAGGTCTTCTGGTTGGCCCGGCTGAATCTTTCCTGGAACTATGCAACAGTCTGAAGCTCCACCCTTCAGTCTTTTTCTCCTTTCTCCCCACTTCACAGGTGTCAGACCTGCATCACATTGTGAAGCCTGTCTTCCCCTGCCCCTCCCCCAATAAGTCTGCTGTAAATCTTATCCCTTCTAGGCTTCTACTTCTCAGTGGACCCAAAAAAACACAGCTATGAGGAGGAGTTACCCGCTAGAGATCCTGCCTTGGGAGAAACAAATGGGAAAAAGATACATGTTAAAGATTGCAGTGTAATGTATAAAAATGAATAGTGATATGTATTTAGATGAAAATAATAAAAGTACTATAGGAGAAGAATGAATATGGGACCAAAGACCAAAAAATAAAATCCAGAATCAGACAACCCAGTTAGGAACTCATAACTCATAATAGTTATGAGTTCATAATAGTTTCAAGTGCAGAAGACTCAGGTGCTGGAAATTGACTTTATCAAGGCTAACTTCTCTTAAGAATTGAAAGTGTTCCTCTCAATATGCTGCTTAAGCACATGAGAATTGGAATAAAATTCTGCCTAATATTTCTTGTACTCTCATTTTGAGCATTGAAGTTCTCCTAAGAACTCTTTTAACTTACATTCTCTTATTTTGCAACAGGTAAACTCAGTAGGATCCAAAATCTCCTTTAGTCTCCCTCAACAGAGGCATGGGATTTAAGCAACTCTAATAGTTGGCTCATAGATTGATGCTCAATATAGAAGGCATAAAGGATACCCTAGGTACTGACAGGTTGAGCAATGCCAAAATCTAGAAAACTATTAGAATTTAAAGGTATGCAGGTCATAATCTAAAGTCTCCAAGGTAAAAAGAAAGCCAAGATTGTGTTGACAAGCCTTCTTCTATAGTATCTTCTAATTAACTTCCTTAAGTTTTCTTCAGATGTCAGTTGTTTGGGTAATGGTGGTAAGGTAAAAGGTCAGCAAGAGGGAACCATATGGCAGTAGTGCTTTATGACATACATAAGGCTCAGTCAAAATGTATTTTTAATTTGTATTTCCCTGATGCTGAGTGATGTTGAGCATTTTTTCATGTGTTTGTTAGCCATTTGGATGTCTTCCTTGGGGAAATGTTTGTTCATGTTTTCTGCCCATTTCTTGACTGGATTATTTATTTTTTGGATGTTAAGTTCTTTATAGATCTTGGATACTAGCCCTTTATCTGATATGTTATTTGCAAATATCTTCACCCATTCCACAATTGCACTACTAGGTATTTACTCCAAAGATACAAATGTAATGATCTGAAGAGGCACATGCATCCCAATGTTTATAGCAGCAACGTCCACAATGGTCAAAAACGGAAAGAGCCAAGATGTCCACTGACAGATGAATAGATAAAGAAGATGTGGTTCATATATACAGTGGAATATTACTCAGCCTTTGGAAAGGATAAATACCATTTTACATCGATGTGGATGGAACTGGAGGATATTATGCTGAGTGGAATAAGTCAATCAGAGAAAGACAGTTATTGTATGGTTTCACTCATATGTGGACTATAAGAAACATCCTCATAGGGAAAGGGAGGGAAAACTGAATGGAAAGAAATCAGAGAGGGAGACAAACCATGAGAAACTCTTAATTCTAGGAAACAAACTGAGGGTTGCTGGAGGGGAGGTGGATGGGAATGGGGTAACTGGGTGATGGGCATTAAGGAGGGCATGTGATGTGATGAGCACTGGGTGTTATATGCAACTGATGAATTATTTAACTCTACATCTGAAACTAATGATGTACTATATGTTGCTAATTGAATTTAAACTCAAAAACAACAACAACAAAATGTATTTTTGGACCAAGCTGCAAGTTGTTCAGTCTTTTCCTTGATGCCAAGGTCATACTGACATGAATAAAATAACCTAATATTCTGACAACCAGAATAGTTCTGTTTCTTCTGAATGACCTTCAGGGGACTACAAGCACAAGAGGGGTGGGGTGAGGTTCTGGTATCAGAAATTTACATGACAGTGGGAAAGAGGAAAACAAAACAAAACAGAATACAACTGAGGATGCAGTGAAAACTCACCAGGCCAGCAGGTAAAAAGTATTCTATGAAGAGTATGTTGAGAACACACGGGCAGACAATTGAATTCAGGACCCAGTTAAGAAATAATGTAACAGGGATGCGGGTAGCCGGTTCACACCAGGCATGAGATATCCTTAAAAATCTATGTGATCACTAAGCTGCAGAATCAAGAATGAGATTCTTAACTTCTGACACGTAAGTCCTTTGAATGTGCTAGTATATGATACGCCTCTGAGGCATGATTACAATGACAATCTTAAACCTATTAGAGGTTACATGATAATAATTAGTAAAAAAATTAAAACAAATATAAATTAGTAAATAAAAAAGAGATATAAGAGAGCAAGAAAGTAGTGAAAGGGATAGAAATGCCGTGCACACATGAAAATTACCAGATAGCAACTAAATGAGAAACATACAGCTAAAGCAACTTTCAACATTCCAAGTTAATGCAACAGGTCATTAATAAAAAGACACCATTTATACAAAATCTCTAAAGTGTATACAGGCTTCATAACAATGAAGAATATCCAGTGATATGGAGTCTGGGTGAATAGAGGTGGAATAAATAAGGGTATATACTACCCTTAGTCTTTGACTGATAACTATTGGGACATAAAAACATTAGACAGAAGTTTGTGCCATATTAACAGAGTAAGAGAGAAGGAGTTCTCCTAGAAAAGAGGCAGAGTGGTTGGAATGTATGGAGTCAGTGAGAGAAAAGGGTCAATAGCAAGCAAAGGGAAAGAGCTAGAAGATCCTCCAACCCATGCTATCTCTTCCAGGGTGTTACTTAATTTTTACTTGTATGGTGTCCTTTCCCACTGAAAATCAGTAGTTGGGAATATCTTTTTTCTTTTTTTAAAGATTTTATTTATTTATTTGACAGAGAGATAGAGAGAGCACAAGTAGGCAGAGTGGCAGAGGGAGAGAGAGAAGCAGGCTCCCCACTGAGCAGGGAGCCTGACGTGGGGCTCGATCCCAGGACCCTGGGATCATGACCTGAGCTGAAGGCCAACGCTTAACTGAGCCACCCAAGCGCCCTGGGAATATCTTTCTTGATGGGTATAATTATGTAACTCTGTTCTGGATGGTTCCCTTATCTCTTTCTCATAGAATACAGAAAAGAGTGAGAATTTCCCCTCTATGGCTACAGTGTGGATGATTTTCTCGAGGATTTGTTCTTGTCTGTTAGGTCCCAAAGACTCTCCCTCTCTTAACCTCTTACCCAGTCGGATCTTCCTTCGTGATTTATGGTGGGAGCTTTGTTTTTCTATAAAAATGTTACACAACAGCACACTGGTGTACTGCAAGCCCATTGCAAGTGAATCACCAGATGTTGATTTCTATTTGCCTTTGGCTGTAACTTCAAAGACATATCACAAAGATGAGGCTTGCCTGACGGAGCACTGAGCTGAGAAGTTTGTGTAATACTGACCTCTTGCTACCAGTAAAAGGTGCAGTAAAACATCAGGCCAGCAAAAAGAATGATTGGGCATTTATTAAAATATTTGAGTACTGAGTCTCCTGAGATGGTAAGGAAGTTCAATAGAGCAATAAACAGTTCTCCTCAAATGGCAAAACAGTGCCAAAGGATGACCAAGTGAATGGTTTAATAACCATGGATGAGTTTATAGAATCTGTGAGGCATTGTTATACCACGGTAGTGATTATGTTCTAATTGTTACTGACTTTTTAGTACTGTTTTGAGTCTTTCTGTGCCTTCAAGTGGGACAACAGAAATTCTAGTATTTGAATGTGTGCTGCCTATGAATGTTTCTCACCACTGCTGTATGGATTGGACCAGAGTTGTCTGTTCACCATGACTGTCATTCATAGAAGCTGGAGGGTACACGTGTTCTGTGAATGACATTTTCTGACTGGGAAAACTGGAAAACTACAAAGCTCAGTTTGTTATTACCACTTATTATGAACTACAGGCTTTGTGGGCTAGAGGCTGTAATAAATCATTTATATAAATTGAGAATTGAAAAGAATTCTGAGAATATGCTCCAAATCCCTGGGAAAGAGCCCAAGGACCAAATGGTAGAGTCTACTTTGGTGACAAGGTGGGGAGCTGTCACATTTGTGCTGTAGGCTTACCAGGGATTAAATATTTCTAAGAGAATTTCCACTTATTTCCATACTTCTATGATCTTCCCACATATCTATATAATCAGGTGATTATTAAGTTAGATCATTATCGTCATAGTACCACCATGAGAAACTGCAAATTTTACTCTACTGCATTCTGTAGTATATCCTCTCCTTAGTCTTGTTTCCAGACAACAACTCAGCATGAGTTTTTGGTTCTAGCCAGACTGACCTCCTTCACATCCATAATACCAGCTTCCATATACTCAAGACATCATGCTGAGATAATACATAAATCATCTCTGATCCTCAAAACAGCCAAATAGTATAGATGCTATTTTATTATTTCAACTTTATAAGTGAAGAAACTGAGACATGGAGAGGTCATGTGGCAAAGTTCATATGGTTGATAAGTAGTCAAACTTGGATTTGAATTCAAAACTGCATAGTCTAAAGCCTGTACCTCTTCCTTTTTACTAGCTCTTAAATCTCTCCTCCCTAAGATCTTATTTTCAAAAATATGCTAGTTTTGCTTGCATATTTTCATTTAATTTTGCATTTCTAATAATTTTCCTTAGGAGTTAGGATAAATCATCATCTTCCAAGTCTCAGGGATATAGAAGGCTAGGGTGATTGAGCAGTTTATTTAGTTTCCCTCTATAATAACATAGATACCTAGTTACCGAAATTACTATGAAGTTGAGGATTAGTCAGTTATATGAAAGAATTCTATCACAGCTGATACAGGGTGGAGCAACTAAGTTTACCATGGCAGGGATGCCTCCTATTAATCCACGTATGCAATGTGAGAGCAACAGTAGGGTGAACTGGTGTCTATGTTTGATCCATCAATCCTTTAAAAATATGCCAGACAAGCATATTTGGCATTTTGTCAAAAAACGTTTTGCAAACCTCCAGACAAAGGAGGTGGTGATAAAGAGAACCATGTTGAGGGATGTTTCCTTGGAAGAAGAAAAAGATGGGAGAAGGTGATGTTGAGAAAGAGGGATTCAAATAGAATCATCATGACAATTGAGTCACCGCAAACATGGGAAGGCCAGAATAGCCCTCTAGGGGAAGATTCTGGAGCTTTTCCAACTCCATTCCTTTCTCTAGCCATCAAGTGATGGAGATTTGTTGAACATGACACCTGGATGCTCTGCATTATGGATTTGAATGGAGAGACAAAAGAGAGAGCTAATTGTTTTCCATGCATTCAAGTTTAATTCGGTGCACTTTTAATTAGGACTCTGATGGGACTAGGAATCAGTTCCTTCTGCACAGGCAGCTCCTGACAGCAGGTGACTATGTAGAGGAAAGAGATTATTACGGAAGCCACTCAGGTCACATTGGCATCAACAAAGCAGTTATAGAGGATGTCCTGGGAACTGTCAGTCCTAATGTCAAGGGTGATCCATTCAGGATCAAACACATTCAGCAGGATGTGATACATCAGGGCTTAGCCAACATGTAAAAGGCAGCTAGATTCAGAATTGGTAGAAGAGAGTCACATAAAATCATCTCTAAGAAAGAAAAAAAAATAACACTTGGGGAGCAACTTCTGTGTGGTATAGGAGCATGGAGCCATAGATTAAAAGCTCTTTCTTTCAACATTCATAATTATCCTTCCTGCTCTACACCCTTTACAACTGTAGAAATTAAGGTTGAGTGGTGATAAGTGACTTTCTCCAAATTTACACAGCTAGTAATTACTAAAGCCAGACATCAAACTCAATTCTGTCCTGCACCCATGTTCACGTTTCCTTCTGTCCTCCCAGGTCCTTACCCCAAACCCTAACACAGTCTATTCTTTCTGGCTTCTGTGGAATTATAAAGATATTTTTCCACTCATATAGAAACATGAGTAAGAATGAGTTTGATATGTAAATTATCGATGTCATTTACTTGTAGATATCAATTATTTTTGTAATAAATTTATTTCTTTGCACTTTATTTTGGATTCGATGTATCAAGTATGTAACAGCAGCACTGGCAAATAAGATGAGGTCCTTCTCTAGTAGCTAACAACTTATGATATGTATTATATAAATGGCTTTGTGGAAAACCTGTAGGCAACACCTTGTTACACCCTTTCCCCCCAAATTGAACTGCTCTCTCCAATATGAACTAATGTGTACCAGTGTAAAATAAATAAAATAATGTAGAAAAAGTGTTAGATGCAATTTGGCCATTATGACGCTCAAATGTCCTACTAAAGCAGTGCCCAAGGAGGAAACTGGGTAAATATTGTAAGATTTTATCAGATTGTGCCTATCCATTTTTTTAAAAATGTAGCTATCTCAATAACATGTGCAGAATCCCCAATGGCACCAACTTTGATGTGTCAATCAAGTAATAAGGTATTTAGCTTGACGTCAGAAACTCTTAATTGGCACATCTGTCTCCACATCCATTTCAGTGTCTTGAATGCTTTTCTACAAGGAAGAAGAATGTAGCCCAAACAATTTCTCTCTTTCTCTCATGTGAAACAGGGAATCCCACTAAATTTCTTCTCCATCATCATGCCTGGACTACTCCAAAAGCTCCCTAACCTGATACCTTGTTTTTATTCTTGCTTCCCTTTAAGTCAGTGTCATTATAGAAGACCAAGTATTGTACCTAAGTATTTTTCATTGTAAAACAAAACATACACAAAAAACATAAAATAAATATAGATGCTATTGTATTATTACAAAGCAAACCCACTTGAAACCACTACCCAGGACAAAAATAGAAGCTTGCCATCTACCTCTGAAGTCCCTCTAGGTGTCTGGCTTGTTCTAACTCAAATAGCTTGCTCAATCAAAAGAAACCACTCTCTTGACTTTTATAGTAATCTTTTTTTTCAAATAAAAAATTGCCATCAGATACCTTTGATTAGTCTTGCCTGTATTTTTAACTTATGTTAACTTATCTTTTTAAATCTATAACCACCACAACCAACCCTTTCCTTTCTTTTTCTTAAAACTTGTCTGTTGATTAGCCCAAGGAATTTGACTTGTAGAGTTTCTCACAGTCTGGCTTTTGTTGATTACATGTCCACACGACAGCTCAACACACTCCTTCACCCTTCACATTAGCAGCTGGATCCAGGGCCTAATCACACTCATGGTTTGCACACTTTGCTTTGGCAAGATTAGAAGTGGTGCTGTGGGCTTTCATCAGGGGGCACATCAAGTCTGCCTGTCTCTCTTTTTAGAGACGTTCTAAGGTCTTGCCGCTCAGTGTTTGCACCCATTTCTTCATTAGGAGTTGCCAAATGTTGATATTCAAATTATTTCATTTCTGTCTTTTTTCATAGTTGTCCTACTTTTTTAAAGAAATGCTTCCTTCATCTGCTGTGTGGTTAGCAGTTAGAGGTACTTTTCATACAGAAACTGCAGAGAAAGGTAAGATAAACATTTTAAATTTTTCTCTTAATTACCAGTTTCCTGGAAACATTGGTTCCCTTCCGCCTTCCAAATGTGACAAATTATTTTTTGTTGTTGTTTTGTTTTCTTTTAAATTTCATCAGGAACTCACAGATTTAAACATATTTGACAGGTTTCAATCAATGGCACTCACTATTCATTTTGGATTGTCTTATCTTTGGCAATGAGAGCCTCCTTGTGATGACTCTCGAACCTATCTGAAATGACTTTAGTGGTCTTTGATTGCTTCCCCAATATCTGGATTGACTTAAACATTTCTTGCCCCAAGACTCGGTAGTAGCCATTTTTTTCCAAGAAAACTTGCTATCTTGTTTTATTTTTTCTGTAAGTAGAAATTGATATTTCAAGGCCACAATCAGTACACTATCTGTGCTCATCACTACTGGTCTGGTCATTGATAATGTTTCTTCATTGGAAGAACTAGAAGAAGAAAAAAAGATACAGGTGTAGATATAGACAAAGATATTGATAATGTACATATGGGGGAAATTTATCTTACTGACACTGATACTTCCTATTCAAGCTTAAAACTATAGGAGTTTTTGTTTGCTTCTTTTATTATCATTATTATTTTTTTAAGTCAGCTCTATACCCAATGTGGTTCTCGAGTTCACAACTCCAAGATCAAGAGTTGCAGTCTCCACTAACGGAGCCAGCCAGGCACCCCTTTAAAACCTGGATTTCTGTTTAACTTCTGCAATATTCCTCTTCCATAGCAAGAATCTTGGCCCTTGAGGATACATGAAATACTAAATTAAAATAGTCCATATACTTTTATATTCACTTTATCCCACATTATCTGTACAATGTTCTTAGAAAAAAAATACTAATACTTTTACCACTAAAAGCAGTTAAAAAGAAAGTTATGTTTTGTTTCTTTGTCTCCCCTCAATTTTTATCACTGTACTTTCACTGTCTGAGCATATAGCTCAAACATATAGCTCATACACTAAATACTATATTCTACCGTTTTAAACCTCATCCACTTTTAAGTCTACAAGTAGCTATATGTTTTAAGCTCTACACTACTTTTCGTGTCAGTGTGTTTCTAGTTATTTTGATGGTCAGAAGTTCATTCTCTAGGAGATTCCTTAGGAAGAGCTCATCAGAACAAAATTTTATTGGTTCTTGAATGTTGTTAAGAGTTTGCACTCTTTATATATGATAGTCAGTTCTGCTGGATAACAACTCTGAATATTAAATATATGACTCCATTTTCTCTGGCATAAAATATTCCCATTAAAAAGTTTGAAAGTGAATTTTCTTTCTCTTATGTCACTTGATATCTTTGCCTAGATATCCCAAGGATTTTTCCTGTTTTTTTTTTTTTACTTTTTATTTTTAAATTTTATTTATTTATTTGAGAGAGAAAGAGGATGCATGAGAGAGTACAAGCAGGGGGAGCAGAGGGAGAGGGAAAAGGAGGCTCCCTGCTGAGCAGGGAACCCCATGTGGGGCTTGATCCCAGGACACTGAGATTATGACCTGAGCCAAAGGCAGACACTTAACCAACTGAGCCACCCAGGACTTTTCTTATTTAAAGTCTAGTAATTTTTTAAGAATATGTCTTGGTATGGTCTTTCTGGGTCAATATTGTTAAGTATATAATATACTTTTGTAATATATCATTTTGAGTCTTTTTTATTTCAAGAAAGGTTTCTCGAGTCACAACCTTCATTATTTATTCTGTTCCTATGATTTTTTTCTCTTTAATGACTCTATTATTGTGTAATAAATTTTCTTTATCTTCAATACCTGTCAGTTTTTCTCATTTAAAAAAAAATTTCTTCATTTCTTTTTTTTCTTCTTTCCTCTATTTCTCTTGAATCATTGTCACGTTTATTTTTGTTTGTGTGGTTCCTCTGGTTAAAATTTCATATATCAAATTATTTCTTTTTTCTTTTAATTTTTCCCCTTAGTTTTATGAACTCATGTTTTAGTTCTTTTCTAATTCTGACATTCCTTTGTGTTTGAGTTCCTACATCACTTACAAATTTCTTTTATCTCGTGAGATAGTTTACAGTCTTGCCATGTTCTGTGTGCATATGTTCCTGGGAGGCTTTGAAGGACAAAAGAGATGTTACTGCCCTTACTCCATTTTGTCTTGTAATAATTTGGTATGGTATTTAAACTCAGTACTTTTATGTTATTTATTTATACATACAATTAGTTTTCCTGAACTTCTAAATGGGGCTTTAATTGAGGGTGTTTTTTTTCTAACTTTTTCTGAGCTCTCTCAACTGTTTTATCATGTCATGTTCAAAAATATAG
Organism: Callorhinus ursinus; assembly: GCF_003265705.2. Lineage (NCBI taxonomy): Eukaryota > Metazoa > Chordata > Mammalia > Carnivora > Otariidae > Callorhinus > Callorhinus ursinus. The sequence continues at coordinate 12,350,691 of NW_027397086.1, forward strand.
TGGCTTATTATCTCCTATTTCTTGGTTTGTTTATGTGAACAACTTTTATCTGAAAATGAGCTTTCCTTTGTCTCTCTTGTTACTGTCCTGCACCATTTTGGTGATATTCACAGAAATTTCTCCTCAGTGTGGGCACTGTCCTGCAAGGGAATGCTAGTGAATAGTTCAGTGCAGATTACCTGCTCAACCTCTGTTACTCCTTGTCATGCCCCTGTCTTCCTCTGGCCCTGTTCCCTTCAGCTCCTGTTAACAAAATGACATGCTGTGTTTCTAATGAATACCTGTTGACTATTTTGAGTTTTGATTCTCTTGCTTCTCTCTGTTTTCTGCCACACAGATGTTGATATCTTGTAGGTCCTATGGATGCGGCAATTTGCTTATAGTTTGGTACTGCTAGAAATACCTTGTTGACTAGGTTTGTTAGAAATATAATCCAATGTGTTTTTTTGTTTTGTTTTGCTACCTAGTTTCTTTGTTTTCGGTGGTGATTGAGAGGGAATAAAAGACTATGTTACAGCTGCCATCTTCTAAAATCCCCTGAAGTAATCTTTTTTAATGCAAAACAAATTATGTCACTTTCTTGTCTAACACCTGCTTTTGATTTCTCAATGCATTTTAATAAAATTATAATTTCTTACTCTAGTTTATAAATTCCTTGGCTATATATCCACTATTAATCCCTCCAACCTTACCTGTTTCACTCTCCTTTTCCCTTAGAAGATTTTAGAAATTCTCTTCTAGACTCGGCATTTTCCCTATATGTTCTTCCTTCTGATTTTCATGTCTGTCTCCTCATTTTATTTAAAATTTCAGCTTAAATTTCTAAGAGGTCCTCTCAATCCTTGTACCCTAAAGAAGATAACACCAAGTCACTGTCTGCTACATTACCTATATTTAATATTTATTTAGCACTTACCACTAATTCTGTTGTGCTTTATGTGTTTATGTGTTCATCCAAGATTGAGCAAACTATAACCTAAAAGCCAAATCTGGCCAGTCACCTGTTTTTGTAAATAAAGTTTTATTGGAACCCAGACATTTCTTTAAGTTTTATCTATGACTGCTTTTACACAGTGATGGCAAAGTTGAGTAGTTGCGTTAGAGATCATATGTCCCACAAAGCATTAAATATTTACTGTCTGGCCACTTACAGAAAAATATTTTTCCAACCTTCTCATTAGTTCATTGTTTGTTTCCTCCCACTGGAATGTAAGCTCCATGGTAACTCAAGCCTTCTCTGTATTTTCACTACTTTATCCTCATAAAGATTGGTAGCTAGCATATGGTAATCAATGTCTAAATATTTGTGAATCAATAAACCCAATCTTGAATTGTCACCCTCATTTTTAGACTATCACATAGTCATAATTAAAAAATTTTTTTATTAGAACCTTAGTGATGATTATATTCAATTCACCACCCAAATAGCACCAGATGACAAAATTAAAACCAGACACTTAAAGGCAATGATTCTAAGAAGGAACATTGGGAATTTATATTTTTGCAATGATTAGCAAATATATGAACATATAAATGTTTGAGAGCACACACGCTCTGAAGAAAAAAAATGACTAGACTTAAAACTCAGTTCTACTACTGGTTATGAAGCCTTGTGCTAGTTAATTTACTTTTCTGTATTTCCATTTATGAATGTGTAAAATAATTTTTTTATTTTTTTAAAGATTTTATTTATTTATTTGACAGAGAGAGACACAGTGAGAGAGGGAACACAAGCGGGGGGAGTGGGAGAGGGAGAAGCAGGCTTCCCGCGGTGAGGGGAGCCCAATGCTGGACTTGATCCCAGGACCCTGGGACAATGACCTGAGCCAAAGGCAGACGCCTAACTACTGAGCCACCTAGGTGCCCCTGAATGTGTAAAATAATTTTAATGAGATATCTAAACTATAGGATTACAATGAGTATTAAATAGGAAAAGTGTGTAGCCCACGGCAAGGGTTCCCCATACTTTATGTGGTGATGTTAGGTGGTACCGGTAGTGAGGATGATGTTGATAATGATGACCATGGTGAGAAAAGAAGGAGGAAGAGGGGGAAGAGGAGAGGACAGAAAGAAAATAGAAGAGAAGAGAAGAGAAAATGATAATGCTGGTAAAAATAAACTTAGTAAGTTCAACTTACCGAGCTTGTACTCTGTTCCAGGAACCATGATCTGTGGTTCCCATTGATTGTATTATTTAATCCCTACAAGAGCCCTGTGAGGAGGGCACATTAATATCCTGATATTACAGGGGCGCCTGGGTGGCTCAGTCGTTAAGCGTCTGCCTTCGACTCAGGTCGGGCCCCGCATTGGGCTCCCTGCTCCGGGGGAAGCCTGCTTCTCCCTCTCCCACTCCTCCTGCTTGTGTTCCCTCTCTCACTGTGTCTCTCTCTGTCAAATAAATAAATAAAATCTTTAAAAAAAAAATCCTGATATTACAGATGAGGAATCCATGGCCTGACTTAGGCTAAATTATGGAGAAAAGAACAGATCTGGGATCTAAATTCAAACCTTTGTGCCTCCAAAGCCATAGTTCTTGACCTATATAGTTCTCTCCTTACCCACCTAAATGTAGTATCCCTAAAGATCTATCCACTTCCTCTTTAAAATGTGACATGCATAGATTTTGCCTGCAGGAGTCTTCCATCTCATCTTCTTAAACACATTTTAAATATGCCCAGTTTCATATTTTGCCAACTTCAAATATTGCTTTGGATTCCAAAATCATCCTTGTCTCCCTCCCTGGAAATTCTCATTTAGTCTCCAGACCATAGCCATCTGTCAAAAGAAATCAACTGGAGAGACTGATTTCCACTGAGGTGTTCACAATGAAACCTGTTTAATTGCTGTTAATTCTCTGCTCAGATATAAGCTCTTGTAAGTTTGGATTTTGTAACTTCAAGCTTGTTGGCATAGGAAAGGTGCCAACCTAGTGGCAGAGAACATCAATTTGGTTGCTTTGTAATAAAAAGAATATTGACTGCTCAGAGCCAGGAAGAGCTGCAGCTTTCCACCTCTCAGGTCTCCCAACTCTTGCCTTGCACCTAGTAAAGTAAGGCAGTACATTAGTAGTAACAGAAGTAGTAATAGTAATAGTAGTAACATGAATCAACTAAAATGACAGGAAGTGTGTTAAGCATGTTAAAACATGACCTAATTACCCTTCACAAAAATGCCATCAAGAAGTAATGAACCAACCCTATTCATTGATAGAAACATAGTAGCTAATGACTCGCCCAAGATCATACTGCTATTAAATCACATGGCTTCCTCCCATATTAATTTTTTTTTCAAATTCTGAAGCTTTTTTTTCTTAACCAAAAGCCGTATCTTCTCAGAAGTCTATGCATGTAAAAAGTCAGGACTAATCTGAAGAGTAGATACTTCATCCCCTTTTACAGATGGGAAAATTCAGATCCAACACAAGGATGAGAATTTTTCCCATTATTCCTCAGCACCATATTTGTCTTATGCTCTACCCCAGCATATGCATGGTATATATATCAGAATGTCTATCCTTTGATCAAAGGTCCCACCATAAGCTGTTACTTATGCACATGCACTCCCAAATCACTGATCAAATATGTTAAACAAGGTGCTGGTAAATATTTAACAACTAGCTCCCTGGGATGGGGATGGGGTGAAATATGCCCCGATTGCTCACATTTGCCAATTTCCGTGTTGTAAATGCTCCCACCAAGAATGATTTCAAGCTACTGATGTGACATCGTCTGAACACAGAGTTGTGAAGAGATGCTAATGAAAGGCTTATGCAAGTTGGTGTAAGCAACATGTGTTGTCCTCCTCCTCTACATCTACTCTCCTCTCTATCATACACCTATATTCTTACAATATAAGAATCTTCTAATGTAAGTTAAACATAGAAAATACCTCAAACCCACACTGAAGTGAAGACACGAATGTGAAATATACTATATAAGGAGCACTTGTATGGCATGTTTCTTATGTCCTGGATGCTATATATTTTCTTTTAAATATCAATATGAAAAGTAACTATATTTGTTAGCAATTGAATGTTTGTGTCTCCCTAAAATTCATTTACTGAATCCATAACCCCCAGTGGGGCTATCTTTGGAGAGGAGGCCTCTAAGGAAGTAATTAAGTTAAGGGAGGTCATGAAGTTGGAACCCTGAACTGATAGGATTAGTGTCTTTATAAGGATGGGACACCAGAGAGAGCTTTCTCTCCATGTGTATGCACCAAGAAAAAGCCAAACGAAGATATAGCCAGGAAGAGAGCTCCTGCCAGGAATGGAATTTACCGGCATCTTGATCATGGACTTCCAGCCTCCACAACTGTGAGAAAATAAATGTCTGTGGCTTAAGCTTCCGGGCTGTGGTATTTTGTTATGGCAGCTCTAGCAGGCAAATACAACATCTGACAATATCACTATGTGATCTTGAAGAAGTCTCTTATTTCCTCTGAGACACATGTCAAAGAAAGGATTGAACTAAAATATTTATAAGATGCCATCTTGATTTAATTTCCAAGATCTGGTGTTTCTAGGGTTGCCACTTGCCTTTTCTACTTATAGTCTTTTTAGGAAATGTTGGGCATCTAACACAAACACTCTAAGCTGTCTTGAGTCCTAATAATGACACAATAGAGTGATCATATTTAAGTTATGGTATATAGTGAAACATTTATAATAGAAAAAAATAACTTCCTGAGGGGATCATAACACCTGGTATCTGATAAAGGAAATTGGAGTTGGGATTTCCATTACTGGCAGTGGGTCTGTACCAGGGGAGGTGCATTAGAATCACTTGTGATAATTTGTTAAAATACAGATTCTGTGATGAACTGTGAGACTATAAACCTAGAAAATATGTGAGGCCATTTTATTTATCAGTGTTAAACAGCTACACAGTAGCAACATGCATAAAGTTGGGGAGTAGTAAGTAGACGTTTATAATAGACTGTAAGTTAGGTGAACTATGTTATAGTTTGATCTCACAACCAAATAGTTCATGATCTTGGGTAAGCCATTTCCTTTCTCTAGGTCTCAATTTCCCCCATTTGTAAAATCAGTAAGCTGGGTTATATGGTCTTTAATCTACCATCTACCCAGAAACACTTTAACCAACTAGTGATTAATATCAGGATATTAGACATATTTTCAATGTTAAGGTGAAAAATAGTTTAGCAGGGCATGGATTGGTGGAGATGTTTCAAGCACAACAAATCATAGCATACTGACAATGCTGTCTTCTAGCTAATCTTACAGCTGGCCCTGACTTAATACCCACTAAACTTTCTGCTCAAAGAGAATATTTGGTCTCATGCATTGTCTCTGTCCTGAGTCCTATAACGAGGTACCCTCTTTTTGTATGAGCAAAAAGTCAATTGAGAAGTCAAGAAGAGAGGTGATTTTCAATGAATGATCCAGCACCCCAAAGGACACCTCTTATTTCATTATAAAAGTCATTTAAAAAGTTCTCCGTATTTTTTGGGTGTTTTGTATGTTTCTCAAGAGTTTCCAAAAGGTTAAGAAAAGTCTCTCTCTTACCAGAACACAGAATAATGACTGACACATAGTAAGTAGTCAGTGGATTTTTGTAAATGTAATGAATGAATTTTTCTTGGTTGTTAATTTTACTACTCCAAAGAACTATATAATAGTTGGAATCATAAGGAAGGGCATGAATAGAATGGAAGTATCCACAGAATCTCCAGGTTTGTTGTAAAACTCAAATAAGAAGATGATGTTTTGCAAACTATAAAATCCTGGATAAATAAAACTCAGGTGATATGGATATATCTGTTTTCCTCTGAAAATGTTCTCATTTTTTTTCTTTACCTTGCTATGTTACCCTTGCTTGACAATGGTCAGAATTGAGTACACACAAATAGCTTGAAACATTGATTGTAAGGCTGAACAATTGAATATTAGAAATTTAGCACCTTGAAAGGAGGAAATTAAATTTCCACCAAGGTGCAATGGTTTAAACCAGCTGAGCTCTAAAGATGTAAATTCAACTATGAAATAAATCCAAAATCCAAGCAATGTCAGAGTTGAATCAAGGCACCATAAGCCGAGAGCATGAGGACTTTACCTCAAATAGTTTTATATCCAGGATTGAAAGATTATATCTTGTGAGTGTATGTGTGCACCTGTACATGCTTGCGTGTTTGTGTGTGTGTGTGTGTGTATGTTTAAATTTTCTAACTGCATACATTGTTTTGATAGCTCTTTGAAATAAATATGCTGTTTACAGAGAAAGGAAAATACACTTCAGAGAACTTAATTTAGAATTAGTATTTCTGTCTTTATAATTACTTTTCAGGTATTGAAATTCGTTGCTATTATATAAGGCTATGCCATTGATTATTTCTATAAATTAGTGGAAAATATTTTTTGGCAATGTTGAGTAAGAAGCATGTCTTGTGTTTTTGTGGTTAAATCTTTGATCACAGATGTATTCTTAATCATTAATTTATATACAAAATTAATTTAAAAACTAACAGTTTTCCTCAAAACCACTACCAAGGAGATAAGGACACCTCAAGCTCTACTAGGTCTTTGAGTTTCTTCATTCCTACTGAATATTGTGATTCGTGTTATTTCAAAAAAGTTTCATTTCTTTCCTTAAATCATCTGGAGCCTAGTCATGAGCCAGTGTGGAATGTTGAGATAAACAGGAATCATAAGCCTTGCCATTTTTGCCATGTAGTTGCATTAACTGAGGCAAGACTGGGTCTTTTCCGAATGTGCTTTGTTATCTGAAAGTTGATTAGTTTGGATTAGGTTAGAAGTTACAAACACAGTATGAGGACTGATTACACCAAAATTACCCTTGAAGTTATCTTTAAGATACAGAATCCACTCAATGCAGTATGGTATCCTAGATTGACTCCTAGCACAGAAAAGGAACATTAAAGGAAAAACCAGTGAAATCTGAATAAAGTCAATATACCTGTCTTAATTTTTTAGTTTTATAAAATGCACCATGGTTATGATGATGTTAAGATTAGGGGAAACTGAGGTAAAGGGTATATAGGGACTCACTAAACTGTACAACTTTTTTTGTAAATCTAGAATTATGAAAAAGAAGTTCTTAAAAAATACAGAAATTAGGGGCACCTGGGTGGCTCAGTCAGTTAAGCATCTGACTCTTGGCTTCAGCTCAGGTCATGAGATCAAGTCCCATATGGGGCTCTGTGCTCAGTGTGGAGTCTGCTTGGGATGCTCTCTCTCCCACTCCTTCTGCCCCTCCCCCCACTTGTGTTCTCTAAATAAATAATAATAAATAAATAAATAAAATCTTAATAGAATCTATGTTCTTACATCAAAATGGACAAGAAGCCTAAGAACCTATTCCTGAAAAATTTAATGTGCACTCAGGGATAGGGTTCATGGAGCTAGAGGAGCCTTCCTACTCTAAAGAAGTACTATTAATTTACAATTCATATGGATCCAGGAGTTTGGATTATCTATACCAGTGGATGTCTACATTGACTTTGCATGAGAATCATGAGAGGAAAATTTTCAAACTCCAGAAATCTATGACTCTCTATTTAATCAGAATTCCAGGGGATGGCACCCTGGTCTATATAGTTGTTGTTGTTTAAATTTTCTATGAGCAATTGTGATGTCTAACTAGAACTGAAAATTATGCAAGTTTCAATTAAGGGGTAAACAGAAGTTTCAGACAATCAACTACTGTAATAATAGCAACGTCCATGAGTTTAAGTACTTCAACAGTTGCAAGTGGTAATTGCATAAAGTACAACTAAGTTTTATATTTCCTGAATATCCCTAATACTCTAGGATTCAGGGGAAATATTTTTATTTAATGTATAAAATGGCTTAAACTGTTGAAATTTCAGCATTTTTTCATCACTCCCAACAATATTTCCATGATTTATTTGGGGGTCTGGTTGTGAGGAAATGCAGGGTGCACTATGCTACACCCAGCTTCTTCAATGACAAGTTTTGACCTTTACTCTTTGCTCCTGCTTGTTCAAGGTCAAGATCAGAGAACCTGGGTAAGTAATCACAGTTGGTGCACAAAGGGCTTGATCTTTTTATGTATAATCTAGATGAAGAAAAATCATCAAACTCTATTTCCCTTACTCTGATATACTGTCCTTACCCAGGTCTGCAAATAGGGCTTCCCCTAGTACTTACAACTGTTTCTGTACCTTCATGGGCGCTGATCACTTCATATATACTACAGGTAAATCCAGACTTCCCTTTTCAATCAGATGAAGAAATTCTACCCATCCTTCAAAACCCTACTTTATAAAGCCTTTCCTGGCATCACTCTTCTCCCACTTTTTAAAACTCCAATATTATATTTGGTACTATACAATTAAGTAATTAATTCTATTTTGACATATTATTGTTCTCTTTCTTTCACTTGTGTGAGGAGGCAGCAGGATATAGTGGAAAGAAGGAAATCATTGTAGTCATTTAGAACCAGGTCAAGTGCCATCTCCACCTAAGCCTTATGTTTTTCTCTTGATAAGTAGGGATACTAACACCTATTTTGCAATGCTGTTGCTTAAAATAGTGAAGAATATGTAAAAGTGCTTAGTGTATTATTGGTAGATAATAATTGTCAGGTTTTTCCTTTATTTCTTTCCTCATTCATATGTCTACATTAAGTGATAAACTTATGATAGTATCTAGTATCTGTAGAGAACTTTACAGTTCATAAACTCTTAAAACAATTGAGTGAAGTATGTTTCCAAGCTCTATTTTACAAATAAAAAAGGTGATGAGATCCCGAAAGGTTAAATACCTTCCACAAACCACAACCTTTAATGGAAAACCTACTAATAGAGCCTGACCCTTGCTGCTCCAAAGCCAGGACTCCCTCCAGGATATTACAGCAAATATTTTTGTAAATTGATTAAAATAATCATTTATCCAAAAATAAAGGATTGCTTTCTATGTGCCAAGCTCTTAGCTAAGCATGTAGCATATAGTAATGAATAAGAAAGACTTCATCTGTGTCCTCATGGAACTTAGAGGCTGGGCTTTGGGACAATGAATAGGCAAGGTTGAAGCAAATGGACCTGTTTATATTGATGTCAAATTCTTTTTTGCTAACTCTGGGGCTATGGAGCAATACTAGAGTGATGGCTTAACCAGAGTCAGCAACACTTCTCATATCTGTGACCCTTATGATCAGTAGTACTCACTGACAGTATTGGTGGCAGGACTGAAATGAATCTACCCCTATGTCCATCAAGACTGCAACCTTGTCCTCATTAGCACATGTCAGAAACTTCCAGAAGCTAAGCACTATAAAAAGACAGATTGCTACAATTACTAGAAATAATAATCATTAGCTCTATCATCTTCTTCACAAGAGAGTGATTCTTTGGTGTACAGAAAGAAAGCCCTTCCCTCACAACGTCAAACTTTCCTTTGGGCTAAAGTTCATCCTGACCCAGAAATGTCTTCACTTGTGGTTGGTGTCTTGCCACAAAATGGCTCTAAGAGACCCACAGCAGTGGGTGTCATAAACAGCCTGTCTTTACTGCCATAACATTAGGTTACTCCTTGTATGCTGTGTTAAAAAGACTTTCATGGAGGTAGGAATCTGCCTCTCTTCAACTCTATGTGTGCTGCAAACTTGGGACATTTGTTCTTCTATTGAGGCCATGGCTGATGTGGAGCCAGAAAATTGGGTTTTTACCACTCTGCAGGCTCAGGATTCAGTAATCCTAACACAGGACTTCTTTAGATACTATCTTCAAGCACTTGTCACTTCTCCATAGACCCATTTGTCCCAGCTTCCACCAACTTACAGATATATATGTTTGGGGGAGCAGGGTGTTGTGGAAATATTCCCTACCTTTAAAGAAACTAATGTTGCATCCAAATTTTGTCCTATTTATAATCCAGCCCCCCTTTTTTTTCTCTCCCTAAAGCAGAAAGGTCCCTCAGAGCACCTAGTTTACCATGTTGTTGAAAGATGAGAGACAGTATGGGGATTTAGATGATCTAGGTTCAATGACACTACTTAATATGCAAACCTGGGCAAATTACTTGCCCTTTTAGGGTCTCAGTGACCCCAAGTAGAAAATGACAGCATTAACTGGTGGCTCTTATTTCTGAGATTATTTGACTAATAGTAACAATGTAAGAAATGATGTTGAAAAAGTAGTTTAGTAGTTATGGTAAGAAAATAAAATTGGATAATTTAGAAGTTGCCTCAGGGAATAAGAGATACCCTGTAGCTCATTCTCAATTTTTGCAGTGTTGCTCTAATTAATTAAAATACTTTTTAACATGTTTTGCTGTGAGTGATTTGACTTCTCTAAACTCTCTTCTCAATTTTAGTTCATGAGCATCAGCTTGTCTGTGAATTAATCCTACAATTACCATATAAAAAGGAAAACAAATACACAAACAAGCAAAAATAGCTAACAATGATTGTAATAGTGTACCAGGCTTAATTTTCATTTTTCAAGACTTGAATTCTTAAATTTTTTCATTCCCAGTATTGTTTAGACCATAAATATATATTTCCATATTTGAGTACATGTATATGGCTGATTTTGTAGGTTGGTCCAGTCTGACCAAATAGTTTAAGAGGGAAGAGATATTCAGATAGGCACATGGTCTAATTCTTGAGCCTGATGGCATAGTGGGAAGTTTTGGTCAAATTTGCCATTAAGTACATACTGACAGTGGAAGTTGTATACCCATCTGAAGCAGAAAGAAAATATAATCTAGGTTGGAGTATATTCCTGAAACCAATTATTACCAAGAGTGGATTAAGAATAATAGGGTGGGGCCATCACAAGGTACTAAGCATCAATAAAACCTGTTTACCCAGCTGAGTCAGTGCCATAGCAGAACAGAGCCCCTGGGGATCCATGGGCATGCAGTTTAATCAGCACCCTTGGAGACAGGGCACATGAATGGACCGTGCACAGCTAGTGTGCACCATGCTGAGATGGAGCAAAGTAATTACTTTGGTAATTAAATTAAAAACACTTGGCTGTTCCCACCATCCTTTCTCCATAACACATCCTGATGGGTGAGGCTCCAAGAACCAGGAGTCATGTGTGATACATACAGGGATGGAGCCTCTGTCAACTGCTTTTAGGAAATCATAGGGAGATCATCAGGTGCTATGTATAGCACCATTCTGGTGGCCCAAACTGTACAAAAAATACAATCGGGACAGATGCAGAATAATTAAGATGATTTGTATTTCTAGCCCATTTCTCACTTTTGACTTACAAACCTGCATCTACAAAAGCCTCCTAGGAGCTCATATTCAACATGAATAAAATTAAGCTAATAATATTCTGTTCTGTACCTCCTTTTTGCTCCTATATTCACTGGCACAGCAAGTGACAGTCCCATTCACTTTGTTTAAAGTCTATACCTCAACCTTTTCTTCATTATGCAAGATTCAGGGGTAAAGGGACTCCATCTATTTTATTCACTATCTTATCTCAGGAAATCTAAGGAAATATTTGTGGAATGAAGGAAAAACCAGAATGCAAAAAAAATTTTTAATGAACTGTAAGGGTCTGCTGTATGCAATATATAATTTCATTAAGAAAAAAAATAGAAAAAAAAAGAATCAGAAAAGACAAGAGATGCCTGGCTGGCTCAGTTAGTGAGCATGCAACACTTGATCTTGGGGTTGGGAGTTAGAGCCCCATATTGGGTGTAGAGATTACTTAAAAATAAAATCCTTAAGGCAAGATGGCGGAGGAGTGGGGGACCTGGATTTCATCTGGTGCCAGGAATTCAGCTGGATAGGGATCAAACCATTCTGAACACCTACAAACTCAATAGGAGATAGAAGAAAAGAATAGCAAAAACTCTCTGAACAGAAAAGGGACCACTTTCTGGAAGGTAGGACGTGCAGAGAAGTGAATCCGAGGCGATATTTGGGAGGATAGACGGTGGGGGAGGGGGCCTCCGTCGGCCGCTTCTGGCAAGTGATAGAGCCGCGGAGCACAAAATCGGACCTTTTAGAAGTCGGCTCCGCTGAGGGACGTCGCTCCAGTGGCTAAGCGGGGGTGAAACCCTCGCGGGACAGTGGGGTCTCAGGACCCTCGGGGTCACAGAAAGACCGGGGGTGCCTGAGTGTGGCAGAGCTCCCAGGTATCAGAGCGGGGAAGCTGGCTGCAGAGACAGAGCCGAGGTACGGGCTCTCAGCTCAGGATTGCCATAAACTGTGATCCGCGGCCCAGTCGGGCCACCGCTCCTCCAGCAGGGACCCAACAAGCGGCAGAGCCAGGGAGACTCCCCTCCCTCCCCCCGGGAGGAGCGGTGTGAGAGCGCACCTCAGGGATCTGCTGGGTTTGGAGACTCCACACGAGGTCGGGTGCCAGAGATAGCAATGCTCGGTCACAGGGCAGGTGAGCACGGAGTGCGGCCGGAGACTGGGGAGACGGGAGTGACTGCTTTTCTCTGGGGGCACACTGAAGAGCAGGGCCCCGAGTTCTCGGCTCCTCGGGGTGGAGATTGGGAGGCCGCCATTTTCACTCTTGTCCTCCAAAGCTGTACCGAGAGCTTGCAGGGAACAAAAGCTCCCAAGAGCAAATCCGAGCAGATTACTTAGGCCGGCCCCAGCAAGGGTGGGGCAATTCAGCCTCCGGCAAAGACATTTGGGAACCACAGCAACAGGACCCTCCCCCAGAAGATCAGGACGAACAGCCAGCCAAGACCAAGTTTACTGATCAATGAGAACTGCAGATCTCCAGCGCTAGGGGAATACTGCACATAGAATTCATGGCATTTTTACCATGACTCTTTAGTCTTTCAAAGTTAATCTTTTTTTTTTTTTGGAATTTTTATTTATCCCATTTTCAACCAACATCTTATCAATCCCTTTTTTACAAAACATTTTTATTTTATATATATATATGTTGTTCTCTCTTTAAAATTTTGAGATACACTTTCTTCTAACAGATCAAAATATACCATAAATCTCTAGTGTATGGCTTTTGTTCTAGTGTCCTGCCTGATCATATTCTCTTCCCTTTTTTCCTCTCTTTTTTTTAAATCCTCTTCTTTCTTTTTTCAAACAACTTCTTATCAATTCCTTTTAAATATTTTTTTATAATTTTCATCTTCACGGTCATATTCCATCCCTTCATTGTATCAACCCTTATTTTTATACATATATAAGTATTTCTTTATTTAAAATTTTGGGAGGCACTTTCTTCTAACAGACCAAAATACACTCAAAATCTAGTGTGTGGCACTCATCTATGCACCAGCCTCATCATATTTGATCATATTGGTTTTTTTTGTTCTGTTTTTGTTTGTTTTTAAATTTTTCTTTTTTTTTTTTCTTTTTCTTTTTTCTTTCTTTCCCTTTCTTTTCCCCCGGCTTCAGGTCTTTTCTGATTTGTTTAGAGTATATTTTCTGGGGATGTTGCTACCCTGTTAGCATTTTGTTCTCTCATTCATCTATTCTCCTCTGGACAAAATGACAAGATGGAAAAAATCACCTCAACAAAAAGAACAAGAGGTAGAACCGACTGCCAGGGACCTACTCAATATGGACATTAGTATGATGTCAGACCTAGAGTTCAGAATCATGATTTTAAAGATACTAGCTGGGCTTGAAAAAAGCATGGGAGTTATTAGAGAAACCCTTTCTGGAGAAATAAAAGAACTAAAATCTAACCAAGTCGAAATCAAAAAGGCTATTTATTAGGTGCAATAAAAAATGGGGGCGCTAACTCCTAGGATAAATGAAGCAGAAGAGAGAATCAATGATATAGAAGAACAAATGATGGAAAATAAAGAAGCTGAGAAAAAGAAAGATAAACAACTACTGGACCACAAGGGCAGATTTTGAGAGTTAAGAGATACCAAAAGACGAAACAACATTAGAATAATTGGGATCGCAGAAGAAGAAGAAAGAGAGAGAGGGGAAGATGGTATATTGGAGCAAATTATAGCAGAGAACTTCCCTAATGTAGGGAATGAAACAGGCATCAATATTCAGGAGGCACAGAGAACCCCCCTCAAAATCAATAAAAATAGGTCAACACACCAATATCTAATATTAAAACTATGAGTCTCAGAGACAAAGAGAAAATCTTGAAAGCAGCTTGGGAGAAAAGATATGTAACCTACAATGGTAGAAACATTAGATTGGCAACAGGCCTCTCCACAGAGACCTGGCAGGACAGAAAGGACGGGCATGATATTTTCAGAGCACTAAATGAGAAAAATATGAAACCAAGAATACTATATCCAGCTAGGCTGTCATTAAAAATAGAAAGAGGGATAAAAAGCTTCCAGGACAAACAAAAACTAAAGGAATTTGCGAACATGAAACCTGCCCTCCAAGAAATATTGAAAGGGGTCCTCTAAGCAAAGAGAGAAACTAAAAGCAACATAGACCAGAAAGGAACACAGACGATATACAGTAACAGTCACCTTACAGGCAATACAATGGCACTAAATTCATATCTTTCAATAGTTACCCTGAATGTAAATGGGCTAAAAGCCCCAATCAAAAGACACAGGCTATCAGATTGGATTAAAAAACAAGACCCATCAATATGCTGTCTGCAAGAGACTCATTTTAGACCCAAAGACACCCCCAGATTGAAAGTGAGGCAGTGAAAAACCATTTACCATGCTAATGGACACAAAGAGAAAGCTGGGGTGGCAATCCTTATATCAGACAAATTAGATTTTAAAACAAAGACTGCAATAAGAGATGAGGAAGGACACTATATCTTACTTAAAGGGTCTATCCAACAAGAAGATCTAACAATTGTAAATATCTCTGCCCCTAACATTGGAGCAGCCAATTATATAAGCCGATTAATAACAAAAGCAAAGAAACACTTTGACAACAATTGAGTAATAGTGGGGGACTTTAACAACCCCCTCACTGAAATGGACAGATCATCTAAGCAAAAGATCAACAAGGAAATAAAGACTTTAAATGACACACTGGACCAAGGATTTCACAAACATATTCAGAACATTCCATCCCAAAGCAACGGAATACACATTCTTCTCTAGTGCCCATGGAACATTCTCCAGAATAGATCACATCCTAGGTCACAAATCAGGTCTCAACCGGTACCAAAAATTGGGATCATTCTCTGAATTATTTTCAGACAACAATGCTTTGAAACTAGAACTCAATCACAAGAGGAAAGTCAGAAAAAATTCAAATACATGGAGGCTAAAGAGCATCCTACTAAAGAATGAATGGGTCAACCAAGAAATTAAAGAATTAAAAAAATTCATGGAAACCAATGAAAATGAAAACACAACTGTTCAAAGTCTTTGGGATGCAGCAAAGGCAGTCCTGAGAGGAACGTATATAGCAATACAAGCCTTTCACAAGAAACAAGAAAGGTCTCAAATACACAACCTAACCCTACATCTAAAGGAGCTGGAGAAAAAAACAGCAAATAAAGCCTAAACCCAGCAAGGGAAGAGAAATCATAAAGATCAGAGCAGAAATCAATGAAATAGAAACCAAAAGAACAGTAGGACAGATCGATGAAACAAGGAGTTGGTTCTTTGAAAGAATTAACAAGATTGATAAACCCCTGGCCAGACTTCTCAAAAAGAAAAGAGAAATGACCCAAATCAACAAAATCATGAATGAAAGAGGAGAGATCACAACCAACACCAAAGAAATACAAACAATTATAAGAACATATTATGAGCAACTCTATGCCAGCAATTTAGATAACCTGGAAGACATGGGTGCATTCCTAGAGATGTATCTGCTACCAAAACTGAACCAGGAAGAAAAAGAAAACCTGAACAGACCTATAACCACTAAGGAAATTGAGGCAGTCATCAAAAATCTCCCAAGAAAGAAAAGCCCAGGGCCAGATGGCTTTCCAGGGGAATTCTACCAAACATTTCAAGAAGAATTAATACCTATTCTTCTGAAACTGTTCCAAAAAATAGAAATGGAAGGAAAACTTCCAACTCATTTTATGAGGCCACCATTACCTTGATCCCAAAACCAAAGACCCAATCAAAAAGGAGAATTACAGACCAATATCCTTGATGAACATGGATGCAAAAATTCTCACCAAACTACTAGCCAATAGGGTCCAACAGTACATTAAAAGGATTATTCACCACGACCAAGTGGGAATTATCCCTGGCTGCAAGGTTGGTTCAACATCCGCAAATCAATCAACGTGATACAATACATTAACAAAAGAAAGAACAAGAATCATATGATCCTCTCAATAGATGCAGAAAAAGCATTGGACAAAGTACAGCATCCTTTCTTGATCAAAACTCTTCAGAGTATAGGGATAGAGGGTACATACCTGAATATCATAAAAGCCATCTATGAAAAACCTACAGCGACTATCATTCTCAATGGGGAAAAGCTGAGAGCTTTCCCCCTAAGGTCAGGAACGTGGCAGGGATGTCCACTGTCACCACTGCTATTCAACATAGTATTAGAAGTCCTAGCCACAGCAATCAGACAACAAAAAGAAATCAAAGGCATCCAAATCGGCAAAGAGGAAGTCAAACTCTCACTCCTTGCAGATGTTATGATACTGTATGTGGAAAACCCAAAAGACTGCACCCCAAAACTGCCAGAACTCATACAGGAATTCAGTAAAGTAGCAGGATATAAAATCAATGCACTGAAATCAGTGGCATTCCTCTACACCAACAACAAGACAGAAGAGAGAGAAATTAAGGAGTCGGTCCCATTTACAATTGCACCCAAAACCATTAGATACCTAGGAATAAATTTAACCAAAGAGGCAAAGGATCTGTACTCAGAAAACTATAAAACACTCATGAAAGTAATTGAGGAAGACACAATGAAATAGAAAAATATTCCATGCTTATGGATTGGAAGAACAAATATTGTGAAGATGTGAATGCTACCTAGAGCAATCTACACATTCAATGCAATCCCCATGAAAATACCATCCACTTTTTTCAAAGAAATGGAACAAATAATCCTAAAATTTGTATGGAAACAGAAAAGACCCCGAATAGACAGAGGAATGTTGAAAAATAAAAACAAAGCTGGTGGCATCACAATTCCGGACTTCCAGCTCTATTACAAAGCTGTCATCATCAAGACAGTATGGTACTGGCACAAAAACAGACGCATAGCTCAATGGAACAGAATCGAGAGCCCAGAAATGGACCCTCAACTCTATGGTCAACTCATCTTTGACAAAGCAGAAAAGAATGTCCAATGGAAAAAAGACCGTCTCTTCAACAAATGGTGTTGGGAAAACTGGACAGCCACATGCAGAAGAATGAAACTGGACCATTTCCTTATACCACACGCAAAAATAGACTCAAAATGTTTGAAAGACCTAAATGTGAGACAGGAGTCCATCAAAATCCTAAAGGAGAACACAGGCAGCAACCTCTTCGACCTCAGCTGCAGCAACTTCTTCCTAGACACATCGCCAAAGGCAAGGGAAGCAAGGCCAAAAATGACTTCATCAAGATAAAAAGCTTTTGCACATCAAAAGAAACAGTCCACAAAACCAAAAGACAACCGACAGAATGGGAGAAGATATTTGCAAATGAGATATCAGATAAAGGGCTAGTATCCAAAATCTATAAAGAACTTATCAAACTCAACACCCAAAGAACAAATAATCCAATCAAGAAATGGGCAGAAGACATGAACAGACATTTTTCCAAAGAAGACATCCAAATGGCCAACAGACACACGAAAAAGTGTTCAACATCGCTCGGCATCAGGGAAATCCAAATCAAAACCTCAATGAGATATCACCTCACACCAGTCAGAATGGCTAAAATGAACAAGTCAGGAAATGATAGATGTTGGTGGGGATGTGGAGAAAGGGGAACCCTCCTACACTGTTGGTGGGAATGCAAGCTGGTGCAAGCACTCTGGAAAACAGTATGGAGGCTTCAAAAAGTTGAAAATAGAGCTACCATATGATCAGGAATTGCACTACTGGGTATTTACCCCAAAGATACAAACGTAGGGATCCAAAGGGGTATGTGCACCCCGATGTTTATAGCAGCAATGTCCACAATAGCCAAACTGTGGAAAGAGCCAAGATGTCCATCGACAGATGAATGGATAAAGAAGATGTGGTATACACACACACACACACACACACACACAATGGAATATTATGCAGTCATCAAAAGTAATGAGATCTTGCCATTTGCAATGACATGAATAGAACTGGAGGGTGTTATGTTGAGCGAAATAAGTCCATCAGAGAAAGTCATATATCATACGACCTCAATGATATGAGGAATTCTTAATCTCAGGAAACAAGCTGAGGGTTGCTGGAGTGGGGGTCCGGTGGGAGGGATGCGGTGGCTGGGTGATAGACATTGGGAAGGGTATGTGCTATGGTGAGCGCTATGAATTGTGCAAGACTGTTGAATCACAGATCTGTACCTCTGAAACAAATAATGCAATATATGTTAAGGGAAAAAAAAAGAAGAAGATAGCAGGAGGGGTAGAATGAGGGGGGGGAAATCGGAGGGGGAGATGAACCACGAGAGACTATGGACTCTGAAAAACAAACTGAGGGTTCTAGAGGGGATGGGGGTGGGAGAATGGGTAGCCTTGTGATGGGTATTAAAGAGGGCATGTTCTGCGTGGAGCACTGGGTGTTATGCACAAACAATGAATCATGGAACACTACATCAAAAACTAATGATGTAATGTATGGTGATTAACATAACAATAAAAATTAAAAAAAATAAGATCTTTCAAAAAAAAGAAATGAAAAGCATCTAGGTTTTATCTGATAGAAATTAATTGAAGCAATGAGGAAATAAGCCTCCCCTACTGATGTGTTCATTTTCTATTGCTGCTATAACAAATTACCACAAACTTCATGGCCTAAAACATGTATTTTTTAATCTCATAGTCCTGGAGGCCACAAGTCTGAAATGAGTCTCACTGGGCTAAGTTCAAAGTGTTGACAGGGCTGTGTTAATTTCTGGAGGCTCTAAGGGAAAATAGGTTTTCTTATATTCCAGCTTCTAGAAGTTGTCCACTCTCTTTGGCTTGTGGCATTCTTCCATCTCCAAAGCCAGCAGTGGCCTATCAAGTCTTTCTCATGCTGTCATCTCTCTGGTGGTGACTCTTCTGACTCCTACTTCCCACATTTAAGGACGCTGGTGACGATGCTGGGACCATCTCAATAATCCAGGATAATCTTTTTACCTTGTGGTCAGCTGACCAGCAACCTTAATTTCAACTGTAATCATAATTCCCTCTTGCCATGGAACATAACATGCAACATGCAACATTTTGAGGATCAGGACTGGAACATCGTTCAGAGCCATGATTCTGACTACTACTGCAGGCTAGGTTGATGACCACAGATTTTGGACGGTCTTGTGGGGAAAATTACCTTGATCATGAAAAGACTTGATGAAATCTGGGTTCTCCGTAAGCCCTCTTCTCATCGTGGCTTGTTGAAGTAAAACTCATTCATCAACAGTTACCTTAAATACCACCTCCTCCATGACTCCTTCTATGATTGTCCTTGTGGGCATCTATGTCTTCTTCCTTGCATTTTCACCGAATTTTCATTATGTAATAAGTCATATTAAATCTTGTAGCATAGACAGATATACTTGCATAATGTGTCTTTTCCCTTTGAATGTAAGCTTCTTGAGGATTCATTTCCAAACCAGTCTTAATATGCAATTTCTTCATAATACTATGTGACTTTGGGAAGACATATTATTATCTTCCTGGGTTCTTAGTTTCCCTGTATATTTGTCAAATTTCCTCATAACAACTATTAAGTGCGAGCACATTCCTGGCACATGGAGGCTGTTGAATGAATGTTATATACCTATGATAAACTAGCATGCATTTGTGTGAGGGACTACTCTAGGAAAAAGACTTGGCATCTATACATTCTTCCTGCATGATTGTGAGCTCTGTGAAAGCAGGGACTCTGTCTTTCATGTTCATTGCCACGTTCCCAGTCCCAAAGTGTCTCTCAACAATAAATATTTACTAAACTAATGAATAATTCTTAGTGAAATAGATAGGAATGCGTTTCTGTCTTCCAGTGGTGTGTTCTCCTAACTATATATCTTGTCACAGATTTTCCTGATTCATCTGGCACAGTCTGTATCCCTAAACCATTCACTCCCATATACAAAATAAACCCTGACAAAATTAAAAATCTTTGCATAGCTAACGCTTTAGACTCTTTCAATCTGCTTTCCTCCTGCTTCCACCTCCCCTCCTTGCAGACATCCACATTTTCCCCCTTATGGGAATGCAGACAAAAAAGAAGCGTGATTCCTAAAATGAATAATTGATATTTCTTCAGAGCGACCTACCCTATTCTACTTGTTCTCTTAATTTACTCAGTTTATACCAACTGATGACAGAAGCCCATTGTTTTGCTGAAACATTAACTTCACAAAGTCATTCTGCTCCCATCTGCAGCACTTAAATTAATGATTCCCTCTGCAACATCTGTTTAATTAACTATCGACACCATAGAAGAAGCGTCCAAATACCCCAGCGACTAAATCAGGCTCAAATTAGGGAAATACGATGTTAAATTGTATCAGGGAGAAGCCGAGTTTATCCTTCCGAGCACTGGCATTCATTAGCTAGCAGCCAACCCATGCATCTTTATAATGAAGTAGTGTCAGCACTGCTTGGCTGTAAAGTTCTCATTTAGGGGCTGCATGGGTCCCTCCAGGCGTGGTCACCATGGGGAGCTAAGAAGAGGGGCTTAGAGACCCCCAGAGGTAGCACATCCTTCCCTCATCTTTGTCCCTGGAAAGAGCAATGGAGCTTCAATCGGGCATGTGCAGGCTGAGGGATTCTGGGAAATAGCAGTGGTGTGGGGAAAGTGACATTTGTGAGTCATTTCTATTACAAGTATTCCATCTTCCCTGAATCCTTTTAGTTATATTTGCATAATTATTTGCATTGATTTACATAAGCAGGAAACTGGTCTGGCCTCTTTGGATGCACTGGGAAATCTCTTTAGTTCATAAATTTGACAGCATTCATTTAACAAAGATCTGCAAAGAACGTACTGTGTTCAAAGCATCATACTCAGCACAAGGGAAAGGCAAATTAGACACAAATCCTGCTCATCGATAATTTACACCAGATAGAGTACACTATAAACATGATTCCAAACCTGTGTGTTCTCCTTTGTGCATGTACATATAACACCAACTGGAAATGGGGTAGTTGTTGGAATGAGAGTGAACTGAAAATAATCCCTGCTCTCATGGTTTATGATCTAGGTTGCATATACAAACACACACACACACACACACACACACACACACACACACACACACCCCTACATCAACTAGAGTACCAATTCCAATACAAAAAATAAATAAATAAAACAAGCAGTATATTCACAGAAACAGAGATCAGCTATCATAGGTGTTCAGAAGGGGAAGGCATCCTGTTAATTTGGGGAGGGATATAAAAGAAAGAGTTCAGGGAGTGCTTGTCCCATTAGCTACTTCTGAAGAATGGTAGAATTTGCAGCTATATGGAGAAGGGGCAATTTAGAGGTAGAGACAGCAAGAGGGAAGAGTGGTTCTGAATCTGAGAGCAGTGAATCATCTAGTTTTGTGCACATAAAGGATGCTTTCAGAGAAAACCTCTACTTTCTCTTGATGTCCTAGTGTCTGGCATATAGTTGGTCTGAAATATTGAGCCTAGCCGGGCAATATAGAAGGAGACCCTTACCCACCTATATGTGCCTTCTCACTCTATCCTTTGAGTTTGCCACCCTGTACTGACATGAACAGGCCTCCTCCTTAAGCCTGACATTTTGACTAATTCATCTATCTGGTTGGCCTTTTCTCTCAGCCCATGGTCACCATACATCTCTTATGTTCCATACCAGACTTTGACCGTCAAGCACAGATTCCCAGTTGGATACTGATACCCAGTCTCAGGACCTGCCTGACTAAAATCCATGTGTAATTCTCTCTTAAGTTATAGCATTCAGATGTGGATGCAGTTTCCTCTATGCTGTTTGACCAACACAGAAGACTATGATAAACACTATTTCTTAACATTGGTTAATTCATTCTGGGTTCATTTTGTGCACAAGGAAGACCTGAAAACAAGACTTATACTGTGGTAGGGGAAAAGGTCTCCTTGGCCAGCCAGGGTCAGAAGAAAATAAGTTCAGTGAAGGAGGGATTAAGAAAGTCAGGAACTAAAGGTCAGGTTCAAAAGCACTCAGGAAAAACAAAAACAGTCCATTGCACAGATTACCCAAGACGCTGTCATGTGTCTGACTGGACACCAGCAAGACACAAATCTGGTGACTGATTCAACAAATTTTCCACTTTGTAGGGTTTTTTTGTTGCTATGGTGACAAATGTGGTGTGAAATTGCAAGTTTGCAAACTGTAGAGTCACAGAGCTCCTAAAAGCAAGGGCCTGGCAAAGCCAAAAGATGTGAGGAGCCGAGGAAACAGAACAGGTGCGGAACAGTCCAAGAAATCATCAAGCTTCCTCACAGGAGCATCCTCACACCCTTCCCCTCCAAAACTGCTGCTAAGTTTCCAGATCTAAGCAGCCACATGAGACACAATACTAGATGCCAGATGTACACATCTGTTACTTAAGTCACATGCATGAAAGGAAGGATGACATGGAAAGTTCTAAATTTATTTTCAAAGGAACTTCTGAAATCTGGCAACTTCTAGCAATGAAGAAAAGTCCTAATGTGCTAACATCATTATATCAGTGATGTTGCCTAGTTGTTGCTTCCAGGAGATAAGGGATTTTTTTTTTCCTCCCTCCTTTCTTTGCTCATTCTCTTGCCCTGCAAACCACTGTGACTCAAGGATTCAATGTGAAGATGTGTTTCAAAACAGATTCCACCTCAGTTGGTCAAGAGGTAAGATGTGTTGGTGGGTAAGGCTCCAATATCATCAGGCCAGGACCCCAGTTTTGGTTCTGCTGCTTTTCTCACAGTATGAACTTGAGCAGTTGATCTGATATCTCTAAGACTCTGGTTTTATTTGTTGGTTTTGTTTTGTCTTAATCGGAAAAATAGTAGTTAAAAAGTACTTACCTCATAAGGTGACTGTATTAGAGATAAGGGTCACAAAGGAGTTCCTACAGTGTTTGTCATAGAACAAGCATTCAGTAAGCTTTAGTTATTAAGGTTAGTATCAGCTAACTACTAGTACAATCTCTAAGGGGTGTGGTATTTACTTTTTTAAAAAGTGTGAAAATTCAGCCTTATTGTGATTAGTGGGAAGAGGAGTAAAAAGGAAAAAAAAGGTTCAAAGAGATTATTTTTTTTCTACTTCCCATATATAAATGACAATGGCCAACTGAAACTGTCGGGGGACTGATCCCCAAAGTCGGAATGCCCCCAGCAGCAGTGATTTGATAGATTTCACCAATGATGAAAGGAAGTCCAGGTTGGCAAATTAAAATAATTTCCAGCTTGGACAGTGATAGGAGACAGGAGGGCAATGTAGAAAAGATGTTATCATCAAGAAGTCCCAGGAGGATATCCAGGCAAGGAAACAGATGGAGCACACCTTAGAGAACCCAGAAGGCTTCCTTAGAAATCCAGATATAGGGGCAAATATTTGACCTTAAGGCAGTCTGTCTGCAAGCAAGTTTCAGAGCAAGTTCAGGGCAGGGTTCTGAGCAAGTGTCTAGAACGCAGATACAGAAGTTACAAAAAGAAGACACGGCCCCTCCCTGAGAGGGACACACAGGAGGCTAGGTGGGAAGGTAGGCACAGGGGAAAGGCACATTGCATCAAATTCCAAAAGGGGATAAAAATATCTAACTGTTGGAAATATTCCAGAAATGTCGAAAATGCACTTGATCAGTTGCTGAAATGATATGTCATAGTTCTATCATTATGTGTCTGTGAAATACAAAAAATTAATCAAAGTAGAAAATAAAAATACAGAAAAACTATGAGTGTAATCACTGCACTGTCCTAACATTTACTTACCACATTCAAGTGCTGGTGTTTGTTTTCTTTCAAATTGGATGGTTCCTATTTTTCTCTTTGTGAGGATAACAAAGAAATGACTATAATTTTGAGCCTATGAAAGATGGGTCACAGAAGCCCACATTTGGATCTTGTGAGTATGAGGTGTTTTGGTTTCATTTGTGATCTGATCTTTTTTTTTTTAAGATTTTATTTATTTATTTGACAGAGAGAGACACAGCAAGAGAGGGAACACAAACAGGGGGAGTGGAAGAGGGAGAAGCAGGCTTCCTGCGGAGCTGGGAGCCTGATGTGGGGCTCGATCCCAGGACCCTGGGATCATGACCTGAGCTGAAGACAGACACTGAACCGACTGAGCCACCCAGGTGCCCCTATGATCTGGTCATTTGTGTTGTTTTCCTCCTAGAACAAGAAACGGTGTCCCGGAGAGTATTTGTTCAGGGAGGCTAGGGAGAGACAATGACAGAGAAATGTCACTGAGAAGTTGAAAGAACCCACAGATCCCAAATATTCCTGCTACAGATTTTAGCCAGATGTTGAGGAATGACTGGGTCCTAATATCACATGAACCTAAAGCACCGAATACAAGGAATAAACTTCAAAAAAGAAGCTGGTTCTCTTTGTAAGGCTTGAAGTTGGTTTAGAAACAAGCATTTATTTGAGTCATAAACTGTAATTATCTTGAGCTATTGCTACCAGGCAAGGTTTCCTGAAAAAAACTTGTAGCTAATATACCTATATTTAAAATATACTCATTCAATACTTGCTAATTCATCATGAATGGAAAATAAATGAATTTTCCTGTCTGCCTGCTCTTTAGACTTACTGCACATAAAGATATATTATAATCACTTCCTTATCTGTGTCATAAGTGCAGTTCTCAATCATTTCAGCAGGTGGAACTCCACACAGAAAAAGATAGCTGTACCAATGAGATTTTGCATCTCTTCTGTGATTGGAGAGAATTTCAGATACAGAAATGGTAAGGCATTTAGTGTGTGTCCAATACATTGGTCTCATATACGGTATTCCTTTTAATCTTCAGTATTACTTAATTTGGTAAGCATTATTCCATCCATTTTACAGATGGGAAAACAGAGGCACAGATAATTAGCCCAAAGCTACTTGGCTACTAAATGGAAGTAACCAATTTATATTAATCCCAATTGGTCTAAAATAAGAAAATATTAAGTAAGTGAGGTTATTAAGTAACTGAACAGCCCTAAAACTTGATACATTTTGTTTAAAAAAAACTAAAAAAAATATTAGAATTTTCCACCTCCAGCACTAGACTGGGAATCCAGGTATCTGCTTTGTTGATTGAAATTGAAAACAAATTGATGACTGCCAGAAGGGGGGTGAGTGGTGGGAGGGGAGCGTGAAATAGATAAAGGGGGCCAAGAGTACACTTATGAGCACTGAGAAATGTATGGAATTGTTGAATCATATTGTATACATGAAACTAATATAACACTGTATGTTAATTATACTTGAATAAAACATGGTTAAAAATATGAGCCACCTTTGAAAAATATAATAATATCCACTGACCAAAGTTTCCCTGTACGTGTTTTATGACTCTCCTGGTATGTGCCAGGTTTATAATTCCCACCAAGAAGAAAAATGTTCCCAATGGCTTAAACAAGACCAACAGTAATCTCTGAACAATCTCTGGTTCATAAGAAGTAAGTACTGAGTGGAATTTGAGAAACATCTTTTCCACCTGAAGTAACTCTGAGTTGACTCTGAAGTCATTTTGTGTGGGTCATATAATAAAGCAGCTTATGAGACCATAGGTTACACACATTCTGGTATCTGAATCCCATCTGACTGGTTATTGAACTATTCCACACATCTGCATTTAGTGTCTTGCCATGACCTGCAGATTCTTGAAGGCTAGGCATCTGGTCAGCACTTCTCTGCTCTCTTATGGAATTTCAAAGTTATTATACAAATGCCTGCTCAGTGAAATTGATTCAATGAAATTGATGAATGGGCTATTTTTAATGGAGTTCCATTAATAATGCTCTGTCTTCTAAAAACTACATTTAACACAATGATACCAGACTCCAGGTATTCTAATTGTGTTAGTCTGTTTGGGCTGCTATAACAAAAATACCAGAGTGCCTTAAACTGCAAACATTTATTTCTCACGGTTCTGGAACTGGGAAGTCCAAGATCAAGGTGCTGGCAGATTCAATGTCTAGTGAGGGCCCATTTCCCATCATAGATGGTGTTTTCTCTGTGCCCTCACATGGTAGAAGTGTTGAGGGAGCTCTCTGGAGTCTCTTTGATAAGGACACTAATTCCATTCCTGAAGGTGCCAACCTCATGACCCAATCACTTCCCAAAGGATCCACCTCCAAATACCATCACATTGAAGATTAGAATAAGAATATGAATTTGAAAGAGACACAAATATTCAGTCTACAGTACCTTTCTATAGATTGCATGAGTCAGCAAGAACCATAAACCTGATTATATTCTTAATTACTCCAAAGATTATGGTTCTCAAACTGTGCTTGAGTTTGTCTATATCGAGCATAACAAATAGGTATCTCACTGGCCTCTGCTCTTTCATGAGTGCCCACGGTGGTCATTCTTAGTGAATCATGGCACATACTCATTGTCACAGTTCTTAGATCTTAATAAAGAACCACAAGATTCTCACTCCCTATCCATTAGATATGGCACATAAATTGAAATGTACTTACTTTCCTTAGTGTAGTAGAAAAAAAAATGAATAACCCACATTAGACCAGGGCCACAATATTGGACCAGAAACTTTTCTTTTATGGGATACTTTCAATAAACATTAAGAATCACAGGGCATCGGGCTCTCATCTTTTCCAAAGAACGGTATGAAATATGGGCGAAGTCACATTGAAGAATGTACAGGAGCTAGGTAGCTGTCCGTAGCTTGATATTTGCTATTGGTCTCGTTTAAGCCACTGGGGACATTTTTCTTCCTGGTGGGAATTATAAACCTGGCACATACCAGGAGAGTCATAAAAATCTCTCTGCTATCTTTAATCAATCATGACTACTATATCTACCATACATTCTCCAAGTTTAAAACAGAATAAAGTCACATAATAATCTTTCTCCCAGCAGCTAGACTGCCTTTCAGCACAATGACCCACTGTCTATGGCTGTATTAACAGATACGATCTATTCTTTAATGGAGCTCAGCCATGGGGATTAGCTACCTGTAATGCAGTTTGGGCTGTCAAGCACTCTACCAAACTGCTAACACATTACAAGTTATAGGCATCAATTCTTTCTAAGTGAAAAGGCATTTCACATTCAAAACACTTCAAACCTAATAACAGGAAATTATCATGATGGATCCCCTTCAGCTGCTGAACGGTAAAGAGATGGGGAGAAAAAAGAGAGGCACCCAATCAAAAAATTCGTATCAATTCTTTTTGATCTACCTGGGGCAGATTAAACCCGAGTAGTGGATAAGCTGTCAAAAAGATTGCAGGAGCTCAGCTGTGGATCAGAAGTGTTTCTGTTTGATGGCAGGAGGCAAATCCTAATAGAATAGGAATAAAGTCCAGCGGCTGGGACAGCCCATTTTGTCTGGAGTCAGAGTGGCCTGGGCAGTCCAGGAAGGCCAGGTAACCTACATCATACTGAATTTCGCTCTTATTTAGTATTACACCAGGATGTTGAAAATGCTCAGGGAATCTGAACTGGAACAGGATCCTGGAAAAAAGCTCCCATTAGGCAAGGGGAAGCTGGAATGTTCTGTCTTTTCTGTCCTATTTCATATGGCTTTCCAAGTGTGTGGTCAAGGCCCTCAACTAATTCTGGAATAAGCCTGGGACAGAGATGCTGATACTACCTGGCATTTTGGACTTCATATCAAAATTAAGGGTAGAACTCTTGTTATTCCCATATGACACAATTTTATTCATTGATTCATTCACTCATTCATTCATTCACTCACTCAACTACTCATCCAATTTTGGTTATATATTCGTGACTGTTCTAAATAACATGGGTTTAAGGGGCCTTCAG
This sequence comes from Callorhinus ursinus, assembly GCF_003265705.2. Lineage (NCBI taxonomy): Eukaryota > Metazoa > Chordata > Mammalia > Carnivora > Otariidae > Callorhinus > Callorhinus ursinus. The sequence goes on from NW_027397086.1 coordinate 12,378,647, forward strand.
AAAAAAACAGAGGAATGCAAAATGCACCTGAAAAAAGCCAAAACATCATTTTCTGATTCTACCACCACACTCATAGTATAATATTCATCATAGTTCACCATTAAAGAAATCTTCCAGTTCAAATATATGCAAGGATTGGCCAACAGGTTTCAACTAGCTGTTGGAGAGTTGTATTGAGAAGGACCAATCTGTACCCAGTGGAAGTGTTAGGACTGAGTAAAAACATCTTCAGGGGGAAGAGAGAAGGGTGTAGAGTGCTCCTGCCAGCTCTACACAGATTGCATTCCCATTCTCAGCTCTCCTCCTTTTAAGCTCTTTTTTTTTTTTTTTTAATACTGCTACCTCCCAGTATTTGATGATTTTATGGCTGGATGACCATAAGCAAATGACTTAATACATCTTAATAATTTTTCAGAATATTTTTCATGGAACTATAGGCCAGTGCCTTAACAAAATAGTAATTCAGTGTCTTCCAAATAATTTCGGATCCAGGAGAGTAAAAAACATGTTCAACAGACAAGGTCCACACCCTCACGAAGAGGGACTGAAGGCAGTCAAAGTAATCACATCCACATATAATTTCTTGACGTAGATTAAGTGCTGTAAAAAACAAAAACACATGCATTAAAAAAAAAAAGAGACAGAGTCTCCCTACAGAAAAGGGACTCATTATTATCTGGGGTGGGACAGAGGGGGTGTCAAGAAAGATTTCCTGGAGCAATTGGTGCCTAAATGGATGTGAAAAACACACCGACATTAACTAGAGAAAGTTTTGTGAAAAGCATGTGCAAAGGTCCTAAGACAGAAAGAAGGGGCGCCTGGGTGGCTCAGTCGTTAGGTGTCTCAGGTCATGATCCCAGGGGTCCTGGGATTGAGCCCTGCATCGGTCTCCCTGCTCAGCGGGAAGCCTGTTTCCCACTCCCCCTGCTTGTGTTCCCTCTC
>NW_027397086.1:12379688-12428500 GCF_003265705.2 Callorhinus ursinus
CTCCCCCTGCTTGTGTTCCCTCTCACTGTGTCTCTCTCTGTCAAATAAATAAAATCTTTAAGGAAAAAAAAAAAAGAAGAAGACCGACTTCAAGGAAGAAAGACAGGCATGGCTAGAGGCCAAACCCAAAAGTCAAGACGGGCAGCATAAGAGGAGGAGCTGCTTCGTGTAGGATATTTTACGTCATGTCCTGGATTTTGCTGTTTTTTCTAAAAACAGTGGAAAAGCACTGAAGGATTATAAGCTGGAGAGCATTAGGATGAGAATCACACTTTTTTGAAAGATCATTCCCATAATATTTTAGAGATAAATGTTGGGGAAGGTCCAAAGAGGAAGCAACAAAAAACTATTTCAAATTTATTTGTTTGTTTTCTTTTCTCCAGTAGTGCAAGAGAGAAATAATGAGGTTATATCATTGTTAGGATTAGACCAAGGATGTGGATGTGGCTAAGAGAGAAATAATGAGGTTATATCATTGTTAGGATTAGACCAAGGATGTGGATGTGGCTGAAGGCTAAAAATTAGTAGGAAGATTGATACCTAGGATTAGTCACAAAAGGTTCAGGTCTATGATTTTAAAATATTGAAAAGAACTAATAGTTATTTGCCATTTGCAATGACATGGATAGAACTAGAGGGTATTATGCTGAGCGAAATAAGTCAATCAGAGAAAGACATGTATCATATGACCTCACTGATATGAGGAATTCTTAATCTCAGGAAACAAACTGAGGGTTGCTGGAGCGGTGGGGGGGGAGGGATGGGGTGGCTGGGTGATAGACATTGGGGAGGGTATGTGCTATGGTGAGCGCTGTGAATTGTGCAAGACTGTTGAATCACAGATCTGTACTTCTGAAACAAATAATACATTATATGTTAAAAAAAAAAAGAAGAAGAAGAAGATAGCAGCAAGGGAAAAATGAAGGGGGGGAATTGGAGGGGAAGACGAACCATGAGAGACTATGGACTCTGAGAAACAAACTGAGGGTTCTAGAGGGGAGAGGGGTGGGGGGATGAGTTAGCCTGGTGATGGATATTAAAGAGGGCACATACCGAATGGGGCACTGGGTGTTATACGCAAACAATGAATTATGGAACACTACATCAAAAACTAATGATGTAATGTATGGTGATTAACATAACATAATAAAAAAAGAAAAGAACTAATAAATTCTTGGCATTGCATTATGCTATGCTATGAACTGTCTAAATGCTTAGTCTCACCTCATTCTTCCATGAGCCCTATCAAGTAGTCATTACCATAATCTCTAGGATATGAAAGAAAAAAATACAAAGCAGAAAAAAAAACACCCCTATGGAGAGCAGACAACACAGACCTACAGTGCAGGAGATGGAATGAGTTAAACCCACAGCTACAGCTGAACTGCAACCCTGCTCCAAGTCTCCAGACTCTGGCGGTTCCTCTCCACCCAGACACCCTGTAATGACTCTCCCATTCTTCATTAATGCCTGCATATCATCTGAGTCCGCTGTGTCTGCTTGGTACTTGAATTCCCATCCTGCTACCCCAGTCCAGCTTTCGAAAAAGAAGCAACAATGTAGCTGAGGATAGAGGGGTGAATGAAGTTGATTTTTCTTAGAACACATGTTCTGAAAACGCCCATGATTGTAACCCTGATTCTATTTACTTTCCTGACTCTGCCAGAAGCCCGAAGGGGAGGACAAATTTTCATTCCTGTCATAAAGGGGCTGAGGAAACCATGCCTATTTAGTCTGGTTGGAGGATACAGTTTAGGAGACTCTGTTAAGACTGTCTCATTAGTCATACAGCATTTTAACATTGATGACTGAAGGCAGAATATGACCTTAATTGCATTACCATGCCAAACTTGATGTCTTCCTTGAGGGCCAGGAGATGAAGGGAGAGGGATGGAGTCAGCAGCTATGGACCAAGGATAGAAAACACCATGATATTATGTCACTGGTAATTAAGAGGTAGGGGTGGGAGGAGGGCATGAAAAAGGAAAACAAATAACATGTCTTGAGTATCTTTTGTTTCTCAGGAACTAAGCTATGTATTGGTACATATTTTATATAAAATAATTAGTAAGGATAGCAGTGAATTATTACATTATCACAAATGTATATTTTATTATATTACAAATAACTCATAAAAACATAACAAAAATATGCTTATTCTAATGTTTTGGAGTTTGCAAAGCACTCCAAAATAAGAAAGCACTATTATGTTATGATTTAAGGAGGCCAATCAACAGCACATTTTTCTTTCCCTTAAGTTCAGAAGTAACTAAGGAAATAGTTCCAAAAATTAAGACAGGTAGGATCGACGTATAGGTTTATTATTGTTAAAGCAGTATTGCAGAACTTTCCCCCCAGATTTACCCTTACCCAACTCAGTACAGGCAGAGGGGCAGGGGACAGAAGAGTTGTCTTGCAGGGACACCTGGAGGCATGATGTTCCAAGGAGCACCTACCCTAGACTCTTCATTCCATTACTCAACTGTGACTCCTCGTCCTTTGGGGAGAAGCCAGCTGTGGGAAGGGATTTAAAGTGCTCTTCTAGAAAAATTCCATCAAGAAAACATGAAGATATAAAAATAAGGTTTCCACCATTGTAGTGCAAAATGAGAAAGCATGAGCTTTAGAGGAAAATAGACCAGATATTTAATACGTTACCTTTGATAATTTCCTAAACAAGTCCCTGAGCCAGACATCAACATTTCTGTTTATAATTGATGCTATCTTTATGTTTTCTTTATTGTGGAAGCCTGGCATTCATTTTGAATTTTAATATTTTATATTTTAGAATTCTATCAAAATGTTATACTATTAAAATATTATTTGTCTTGAATACTGAGAATTGTGTGCTCTAGCATACTATCTTGCATAGAGCAGGTGCTCAGCAAAAAATACTGAATACACTGCATTGTGTAAAACATGTTCCCTATACCCTAGGCCCTAACAGTGCAAAATGGGGCAGTGCTTTGCAAAAAATTGGTATGAATTTAATATGTAGTATATGAAGTACTGATAATTTTCTAAATGATTTGAGGTGATACCTTTAAAATATTTTAAAATTTTGATAGTTATATATTTATTTTTTATCTTTTTAATTGATTTTTTAATTTAAATTCAATTGCTTTCAAATATATGTACGTGTATAATCCATACCATTTTAATTTCATAGATGTTATTACTTAGGACGAGGTTAAAGAAGAAATGTTTTTAAAAGTTAGTAAGTATAGGGGCACCTGGGTGGCTCAGTCAGTTGAGCATTTACCCAAGGATCAGGTCATGGTCCCAGGGTCCCGGGATGGAGGCCCGCCCCCACCCCCCCATCCCCCCACCCCATCAGGCTCCCTGCTCCTCTCTCTACCCCTCCCCTGGCTTGTGTTCTCTCTCTCTCTCTCCCTCTCTCCCTCTCAAGTAAATAAATAAATACAAATCTTTTAAAAAGTTAGTAAATATAGGGGTGCCTGGGTGGCTCAGATGGTTAAGCAACTGCCTTCAGCTCAGGTCATGATCCCAGGGGTCCTGGGATGGAGCCCCACGTCGGGCTCCCAGCTCAGTGGGGAGTCTGCTTCTCCCTCTCCCTCTGCCTCTCCCCCTGCTTGTACTCTCTCTATCTCTCACTCCCAAATAAATAAAATCTTTTAAAAAAATTAAAAATAAAATAAAAAAGTAAAAAAGTAAATATAAAGAGAATATCAAGTAAATGAAATATGGACAGCATGCAGATTTGGCTAAATATCTCAAACAAATGCACAGACAACTAGAGTTTGAAAAGCTCCATAATAAACACTATCATTTTAGAGTCAGTGGGAAAAAAAAAGCATCATAAATAGCCTAATAGATGCAGAAAACATGAATAGCAGTTATTGAGAGAAAGGAGAAATTAATTCCAAGTGGTGGGAATTTGGGAAGGTTTTAAGGAGGAAACAATTATTGAACTGTGCCTTGAAGGCTGCAAAGGGCGTCAAGAAACAGATGTGAGACTATTCTTTAAAAATCCAAAGTCCAAAGTGCATGCTGCATTCATTTGGGGGTCTAATTCTGTTACATTTTAGCTGGCCACATTTCTAAGCCATTCCTGAGGAGCTGGTTGCATTTCTAATCCCCATGAAGAATTATTACAATCTAAGTTCACCTAGTTGGTGGCAATAATTTCCCACCTCTACTTTAACACTGCCTGATTGTCTTCTAAATTTGTTTACGAGGCATTTATAGCCAAGAACCCAATTAAGGGTGTTCATACCCCACAAAAGTGCAATCAGCAGCACCTAGAAACAATAACAGGGTCCCCCTCCACACACACCCTCTTTCTTGTAAATTTTATACCACAAAATGAAAGTCAGTTATAGATCCATTAAGGGGGAGATGTAATGGGAGGGAGACAGCTGTGAGCTCTATCTGGGTTGAAGAAGATAAGCAGCATAAATCAGCACACCTTGCAGCTGAACATTTCTTTAAATAGCTGAACAGGAAAAGAACATGCTCCTTCTATTAATATCAGCAGCACTCCTCCTGTCTTTGGTGGAAACCAGCCCTCAATGTTGGAATGGGGGAGACGCTGTTGCCCTATGCTTAAGTGCTACAACCTAGCTATGATTGTGCATCTGTCAACACTATAGTATTGTCCCTGGGGCAGAATCTGTCCCAGACTATTCTTGGAATCTGTCCTCTGCTATATCCCTATCTCATCCAAATTCACCCATTTTTGTATAATCTAATAAGTTACCTTCCTCTAACCTGGAGACTGAGTCAACAAAATCTTAAGGTTGGTTAGTTTCATGAGGCAATATACAAAGCCACACTTAGCTAAGGCAAGAGCTCTCAATTTTAAAACACTTTGTTCCATGCCTGTGAGGTACTACCTAAAATTTTAATTTAATTTAAATTATATGTTATTTTATTTATTACACAAGAAGTTCTGTTGCGGACTTCTTGCACAAGAAGTTTCTTGTAGAAAGCAAAAAAAAGTACAAGATTCAGCTGAGCAAACACAGAAAAAAATGTTAATCTAAATCATACCAACCAGAAATAGTAGTTTTGGTGTGAAGATACATAAAATATATCCAAAGTGCCTTATGTAAAAAACCTTGAGGTTAGATGTGTTTCAAAATTTGTTTAGATTTTAGAAAGTTAATTTGGAGCATATTTATTATATGACATATCACCCACAGCAGGTCTAGGGCAGAATTAGTAAAAATCATGAATATTCACATGATATGGTGCTAAAGTCTAAAAATAAACTCATGTCAGCTCAGGTTAGGTTTTGTGACCAAATGTGTTTTGGCAACGAATATGAAAAAAAATACATTTAATTTGAGGGGTATTTGGATTTCCAAATTGAACATAAACGCTTACATTATTACTCTTCTCTAAACTGCTCTTCCGCATGATGAGTATATTATAAACAGCTTTCAATGTGCAAAAAATATGTATCTACACCATCACTGAATATCAAATTTCTACTGTTAAAATTTTAATACATACATATTTTTAAATGCAAATTATACAGAAATGCAAAACAAAGATGGTAAGTGCCATTTTATACCACCTCCAGAGACAACCACTATTTACTGGCATATGCCCTTCTTGGCCTTCATTTTATATATCTACAATCTTATAAAATTATCTATATGAAAAAAATGGAATAATATTATGCATGCCTTTCTGAAATCTATTTTCTCCCTTAATATATTTTGAAAAAATTTCCTTATCATTAATATAAATCAGCCTCATTCTTATGAGTGACCTCATAACAATAAATATAATAGATAGGTTTTCCTCCCTTCCTTCCTTCCCTTCTTCCTTTATTTTTATTCTTCTGACAATTATCTATTTTTTCCAGCACTGTTCAAAATACTAGGAATGTAGAGAGAAATCGGACAAAAATCCCTGAATTTGGGAAGCATAGTTTCTAGTGGACAGAAAGGCAATGAAGAAGATAAAAAGTAAAATTGATAGTATATTACATCGTAAGATGAAAACTTAGTCCCGTAAACGGATAGGAAAACATCAAGAGCTGAAGAGTGAAAATTTAGATGGGCTGCCTGGGAATGCAGGATGGTTGCCACCATGCAGAAGGTAAACACGAGACAAAGAGTAGATGAGGGAGTGAGCACGCAGATACCTGGGGGAAGAACACAACAGTCCAGGCAGAGGGAATGTCAAAGTGCAAACAGGGTGCAAAAGTGGGTCTGGCACTTTTCGGTACCAGAAAGGAAGCCAGCATGGCTGCAGCCAATTAAACAAAGGGGAGAACCGAAGGATGTATCAGAAATGGAATCAATGGTCAAACGATGTGGGCCTGGAAGGCCATCAGAAGGACTTTAGATTTTCCTGTAAGTGACATGGAAGGTTTTTGAGAATTTGGAGCAGAGAAAGGAAAGATCTTCATTTTTATTTGTAAGGGATGTCTCAGTGGGTTGAGAATAGATAGAAGGGAGCAGCGGCAAAATTCGGAAAACCATTTTAGGAGGCTAGGGCTCTATAAACTCTCTCCTACCTACTTCAGATGATTTTGTTGTGTGAACTGAGGATAGACATGCAGGTGTTCTTTGTAATGAAATCTACAAATATAAGGTGCTCAATTAAACTGGACTCAAAAAATTATGTTGGCCACTTCACATTTCTTTAGGAACTATACAGTGTATAAATAAATAACTAGATAAATAAGGTACTGGCTTTTGAGGGTTTTTAGGGAATATGATTCAATAAAAATATATGAATGCATTGCTGGTGGCATTATGATTATTGCAGGGAAAGTATAATTGGAAGCGTCTTGTCAATTTTTAAAATATATATTCCTCTAATATTACCAAACTATTTCTCTTGCCAAATCATGTGTTCATAGGCATAGGGAAGTAAATTTCACTCAGCTTAGATTGAATTCTAACAGAATCAGAATTAATGACCTTTTACTATTTAATCAGCCCATTTTGTAGAGTGACATTTTTATGTCAGTTGACTTCCTCTGTGGTCCTGTTTCTTACATGTGAATTCCTCAGAAGGCGCCGGTCTTCTGTAACAAATTCTGACTCTATGAAACTAGGACCTTCCAAGTCAAAGGAAATGAACCCTCTGGATTTAGAGAGATGTAAAGTAGATCAATTCAGATGTGATTGAGAGGGAGATAAGGGCAGCTTCCGAGAGAAGATGGAGCTGGATTTTCTGTCGCAAACTAAGAAAGTCAAGCTTATAAAGGGTCTTTTAAAGATCTAGAATTGAGCTTTGTTGTGTGTAGTTTATGACTCATACTCTTTTTCTCCCTAGCTTTATTGAGATATAATTGACATATAATATTGTGTAAATTTAAGTTTTTAAGTTCTACAACATGATAATTTGATACACATACACATACATACACACATTTTTCAGTTCTATCATTAATATTCTTCAGCTTCAGGCCTGTTTTTTTTTTTTTTAATCTATATGCAAACATCACTCCCAGTCTTCACTGGGTGGTTTCAGCAAGTAAGACCTTCTCTCTTCTGTCTCCAGGTTGATGGGATTACATCCAGACCTGCAGGTGTGCTGGGTTGGAACTGGTCACAAGTCTGTCACTGGGTCTACACTGGGGTCTGTGGTTGGTGGCCTCTGGTGAGTGTGGATCCTGTCTGGCCCCTGGGTGGATGGGACTCTGGGTGGATGGGACTCTGGCACTTTGGTAGGGTGGCACTTTGGTAGGGTACCAAACAAGTGTCTGCTTCAGGGTCCTCAGTTGGGTCTTCAGGCAGCCTATGACCAGATGTGCAGATGGGTGTGGCTCCCACCGATTTCCTGGGAAGCTTGCTCCCTGATCACGGGATGCATCCTGGGGTGGGCAGGACTGGCTCTGGACTGTGAGCCAAGAGTGGGCTGGAACAGAGCTCCAGGGCTGTTTCAGGTTCCACAACCAAGCTTGAAGTCTGCAGATGTGGCCCTGGAGCAGAGTATAGAGCCATTTTCAGATCGCCTGAGGTATAGATGTGGGTGTCTTCCACTTGGTCTCTGTGCTGGTAGGGCTGCTCACAGCTGCTCACAGACTGCATCTGGGAGGGATTGGAACCAAGTATAAGGCATTTTCTAGATCTCTGGGTGTGTAGATGGAGTAGTTCCTGCTAGTTCCTTGGACCAGCAATACTACTCATAGACTGTGGATGGGAGGGCTGGAGCTAAGCATAGGGCCCTTTCAAGATCTCCTAGAGCACAAACATGCAGACAGGGGTGTCTCCTGCTTGGTCCCTGGGCTGGTAGGTCTGTCAGTGCACCACAGCTTGGATAGGGCTGGATCCAAATATAAGACCCTTTCTGAATTTTTGGGATTGCAGACATGAGTGTCTCCCTTGGGGAGGACCCTCGGGGCTGCTGGCAAAGTGTGGCTATAATGGGGCTGGATGTGCAGATTAAGCATCTCCATGGATACAGCTAGGAGTTCGTCCTGGTCCCTGTGCTGCAGGACTGTTCATAGATTGGGGCTGTTAAGAGGCTGGAGCCCAGTTACAGGGACCTTTCTGGATCCAAAGTCTGACCAAGTTTGGAGAGCTTATTTCCAGGTGGCTGGTCTTATTTCTGGACGGTGGCTGAAAAAGGCTGGGTACTTTGCAGGCCACATCAAAGTCCACAGCCAGAACGGAGGTCTATGTGCCTATTATCTGATGTATGGGTGGGCGTGACTCCTTCTGGGTCCCTTGGCATATGGTACTGGTAGAACCAAAGCCCAATGGGCTGTAGTTGAGTCTTCAGGAGTACAGAGCTGTTTCCAGGTCTGTAGCTGTGACCATTGGTCAGCGAGTCACCCACTTGGGTATGATTCTGCCTTTTCAAAAAGGCTGTCCTTCCTCTGGACTGCAAAATCCCCCACCTGAATCTCAAAGCTCCCATAAGGGCACTTTTGTCTGTCAATGGATGCTAAATTTTGGTTGTGGAAGGTGAATTTGCATTGTGAAAGGCAAATGTGTTTTGCATTATAAAGAAAAGAGAAAGAGAGGGAGGGACATCTTATTTGATCATCTTGCTGACATCACTTTCCTCTGTTTTTAAATGTCAGTCAACCAACTTGTACTGAGCATTTGTCGGGTTCAGACCATTTGATAGGCCCTGAAAATACAAAGGCACACACATTCCTGTTCCTCAAGAAGTGTGGTTTTCTGTTCTTTTTCATAAGACTATAGATTTTTTTAGGAGAGGAATTGTTATCTTCCCATTGTGTATGACAAAGCAATAAGAGTATAGTAGATGCGTGTTCCTTGTTTGTAACAGAGATTGGGAAGGTTTTCCTGCTTATGAATTAAGACACAAGGTTTCCCTGCTTATGAATTAGGACACATCTCTGATTGATGATCTTAGCAAAATTCATGAACAGTTAACCTATGACATCTTCATGTTAGGTTATGTACTGCTTAACCTTCATCAAGAATACAAATGACCTTCAATTCAGCCAATTCTCACTAAAGATTGTCTTGAATAAGGTCTTATGCAATCATGGTGGAACGAACAGCTTTAAAGATTATCCTTGCCTTCAAGGAGAAGAGAATCTAGTGCAGAAATACATATTCTGACACCTAAAATAACACTAAATATTTAATGTTCTAGTAGAATCAAAAGAGATACTTTAGAAGATACAGGAAAAAGGGACAATTATGTTAGGCCAGAGCAAGGAAGGAAGTTTTTGTGGCAAACGCAATCCACAAGGCCTTACCGGAAAGGGGCACTGTGGAGATTGGTTAAGTCCCTGGACTTTTAAGAACTTTCCATGATTGCATTTCAATTCTTGCTCAGAGGTTACCAGCTTTGGGTAACTCACTATTCCTTTCCAGACCTCAATGTCTTCACCTCTACCATGTAGACTATGATAGCCCACCCACCCACAGTGGACTTAATGTTAAAATAAGACACTATATTAACTGCTTATCACAATATCTAGTATATATTAAGAACCAAATAAATGGAACCTATTGATGTTGTTTTAAACTGAAACATCTTACCAGTCGGTCTGTCTTATATTTTCCCTTTGTAAGTTGTAAGACCTTTGCCCCTCCAGCATTGTGCTGGGATCAGAGAAGAAAATATCAGACAAAGGCCATTTCTCTTACATTGACAAACCAATGCAGAAGAGAGGAGTTAAGAAAATAACCCAAGGAAACCTCTCCACAGGAGATTCCCAACTCAGTTTGGGGGTCTTATGGATGTTCAGAACACATCTCAAAGTTGAAGTTGTGAGGATTTGGCTTTCTTGAATCAAAGAGAAACTCAAAAAACTGTTTAGCATTCAGAAACCAGCTCCAGCTGTTTCCTCTTGGAACAAGTTATTCACCTTCTCCTTCTGTTATCTTGATGGCCTTTGTCCCACTTTGATGGTGTGTCTGTTAGTCTGGGTCATGTCTCCTCTGTATCCTGCACAATGCCGGAACACTGCTGGAATTCATTAAAAGTTGCAACAACCGGGACCCTGGTCATTTGAAATTTCTAAAAATTTGAACATACTTATTCAACTTTGCTTTTCTTTTATTTATAGAAAGAAGCAATGCTAAAGATAGTGCAGAGTCATTCATTCATTCACACGTTCATTAAGTCATTACACAAAATGAGCCTCGGGTGGAACAAAGCTTCTCAACATTGACATAGCATCATGGAGTTTGCTAAATGTCTCACATGTTTAAATTTCACAATGTTACTTTTTAAGTCTCACTAATTGTTGTAAGACAGACAATAAGGATAGGGCATTTATTACACCATCACTTCTGCCATGCCTGACACGTAACAGATGCCTAATATGTACACATATATGTATGTGCATGTATATATATTTGTCTCAACTAACAATGAAAAAGTCAGCTAAATTCTCTAAGTCTCAGTTTTCATGTCTGTAAAAGGAAAATATAGTAATAGTGTCTCCCTCTCAGGACCTTTCTGAAAATTCAGTAAGAATTTACAGGACATTCCAAGAACTGTGCCTTGCTTTCCACAAATCAAAACACTCCAAAGAAAATAAGAACTTTGAAAGAAGATAGATCAAATTATTTACTAATGTGTAGGCCATGAAATCAACCCATGATGGGTATAAGCAAGAAAATGCCAAGTAGCTAAAAATACAGAATTGTTACAAATCAGTTTAGTAATCTAATGGAAGGTAAAAACCTAACCACAGAAAGGATACGTAAAAATAGGTTGGAAGTGTTCTTCAGTGGAAGTACAGAGAAGTCATTACACTTGCTCTGCGCAGGAAAGAACATTCTCTGGCCTAAAAATATCATCTGTCTGGTTGTAGTTGTTGGAGTATGCCAGTTATGGAGATGGGTACTCAGGGTCTATTAAACTGAAGCAATTAAGTATTTGTATCATATAGACTCATCTGCCTTGTTTCAATCCTGTGCTGATCAGGCATACTTTCTGCTAATTTATCCTTCTACTTATCTGGTCTATCGGGAGAGAATGTATTGCCCAGGCTGACATAAAACTCAATTTACATTAGATTTATATTTCTCAGTGTAAATTAGTACATTGTTATTCTGATTTTAGTCATAGGTCTCTTCTGAGCTTCCTTAGCGTGAACCAGCATTCCTAAATCTGGTAAACTCCAAAACACTTTTAACAATGAGTATCTGAGACAGGCAAACCAAAGGACAGTCTTCGAATGGATTTGGGCCTACAAAAGTTGTGTCACCCATGGGGACTTGTATGACCAGGCAGCTGACCTTTGCCAACTGAGCTCCTCTGATGTCTTTACTTTTAAACTCTATACCACCTAATGGGTGGTTGTTATATTTCCCATGTCTGTAGTTCACTTTTTCTTGCTGTCCATTAGGGAGAAATCTCGTTCAATAGGAAATAAAGCTGTTTACCTAAGATTATATAGCCAGAAATTCTGCTCTGGAAGGGGGAGTCTAGGAACATGACTGGCTTTCAGGAGTTCAGAAATGAAAAAGAAAAGCAGCTTTGAAAGGCGTTGTTTCTCCCTTTACTAAGTTACAAGATGTGAATAAGAAGTCTGTTTGATATGAAGAGTGAGTAGATACTTGAATTTTTTCCATCTAATTCTGGATTTTTTCCTACTGTTATCCAATTCAGAATTAAAGAGAAAAAGAACTTGAATATCTATCCAATGATTATAAACTCCATTTCTTACCATATTCTTTCTTCTCTTTCCAACAATGCATTTCTATTGAGGGCAGAAAAAGATGGTGCTTCATTGTATCAAATGAGCCAGATGACATGATTATTTATATAAAAAATCCCAAGTAATTGAAAAATAGCTATTAGAATTAGTACATGAATTAAGCAAGATTTCAGGATAAAAGAGTAATCCAAAAATCAATTGAATTTTTATATACTACAACAAAAATGGAATTTAAAATAAAACAATTATATTTACAATAGCATCAGTTAAAGAAAAATTGAGAATACTTTCAATAAGAGTTATGTGGGAGCTATGCACAGAAACCTACACAACATTGCAGAGGGTAATTAAAGAACACCTATAATAAGATATAAACAAGATATAACATGTTCATGCATTGGAAAACTCAACATTAAGATTAAGATGTCAATTCTCCCCAAATAATTCCAGCAGATTGTTTCATAGAAGTTGACAAGCTGATTCTAAAATTTATAAAGGATCAGGAATATACAATACAATCTTGAAAAAGAATAGAGTTGCAAGACTTACACTACATAATTTCAAAACTTACTATAATGTTGTAGTAATTAGGATGGTACAATAGTAAAATTAGGATTAGCATATGGGTCAGTGGAACAGATTAAAGAACCTAAACCATTCCAACAAAGGCAACAGAGGAATCCGATGCAGAAGACAGAGACAGACATTTTCTCCCAAGGAATGGTGCTGGTATAATAAGGAATTCATTAAAAAAAAAAAAAAAGAATATCAATTCCTACTTCACACTATACACAGAACTGAACTTATGACTAATCACAGACCTAAACATAAGAGCAAAACTACAACAAAGCTTTTATAAGGAAACATAGGAGAATATCTTCAAGACTTGCAGGTGAACAAAGGTCTTTTAGACAGCAACAAGAAAGAAATAACCATAAAAGATGAAAATGATCAATTACACATCATCATTTAATACTTCTATACAGGGGTACCTGGGTGGCAAAGTCGGTTAAGCATCCAACTATTGGACTCTTGGTTTCAGCTCAGGTCGTGATCTCAGGGTTGTGAAATTAAGCCCTGAGTCAGGCTCCAGGCTCAGTTGGGAATCTGCTTGAGATTCTCAATCTCTCTCCCTCTGTTCCTTCCCACACCCCTTGCCCTGTGTGCATAAGCTCTCTCTAAAATAAATAAATAAATCTTTAAAAAAATAAAAAGAAAATTTCTGCACATCACCAGACTTCATTATAAAAATAAATCAGTAATCCAATAAAAATGGGTAAAAATGGCAAAAATTATAAATAGATATTTTATGAAAGAAAATATACAATAAGCATGGGAAAAAGTTCTCAACGACATTAGTAATCAAGGACTGAAAATTAAAAACACTAAGATACTATTATAAATCCTCTAGAATGGCTAAAGTCAGCAAGAGTGACAACATCAAAGGCTGGAGATGTTGCAGAGCAAGTGGAATTGTCATATATATTTTTATGGGAATATAAATGGTACAGTTATTTAAAAGAAAGTCTAGCATTTTCTTTTAAAAGTAAACATATCCCCATAACTACCCTCTGACTCAGCAATTCCATTTCTACGTATATACTCAAGAGAAATGAAAACCTATGTTCACAAATTGACTTCTACAAGAATTTTCCTGAGAGCCTTAGTCCTAAAATCCCCAAACTGGAAGCAGTTCATATGTCTATCAAGTAGGAGAATGGATAAACAACCTGGTACTCACCAGTAAAATGGAATGAATTATCATGCAACAATATGGATGATTCTCAAAAACATCTTTCTGCATGAAGAAAGCTTTACACAAAAGAGCATATACTGTGTGAACTCATTCATATGAAATTATAATGAAGGCAAACAAATCTAGAGAGAAAAATAATGAAGACATTGGTTGTTTCTACAGGGTGGGGAAAGGGATTGCCTGGTAAGTGGCATGAGAGAAGTTCCCAAGGGACAATACAATACTTTAATCTGGGTAAGGGTTTTTTGATTACAGAGGTATATAAAATCGTGCACTTTGTTGTATGTCCATTTTACATCAAAATTATAAATAAATATCAAACTCTAGATAATGATATGCATGCTGAAACATTTAGGTGGAAGCATATGGATATCTGTAATTTATTTTGAAATGCACCAAAAATAAGACAGATTAATGGATGGGAAAAAGGATGGATAGATATTTGATAAAGCAAGTATGATAACATGTTAATGGTGCAATCTAGGTGTTAGGTATATGGGTATTTACTGAAAATCCTTTCACGCTTACTATATGCTTAAAATTTTTCATTAACAAAATGTTGGGGAAAAGTAAGCACTAGCCTAGATGCCTGCTTGCAGAGTAAAGTCCAAGCCTCTTAGCATGATGTATAACCCTAAATGAGCTAAACTGGATTTGGTCTAGGTTTTCGCAGGTGGTGGTACTGTGGTTGCTAAAAGAAAGATCCATTCATTCACAGTAGCACAAGTAACTGGTGTGTGTGCATGGTAATGGGGATGGAGGCATGGAGGCAGGGTAGGGGAGCTTTAAGCATAGTTACAGTATCCAAAGATAGGATATAATACACAGTAAGGACAAAGTTTTGGAACTGAGGATCCTGTCTCTTCTCTTTCTCTTCCTGTTTCTTCTCTTTCTTTTCTGAGTCATTCTTGCTCTTCCCAGGTTGGTTGGTTGGTTGGTTGGTTGATTTGGTTCTTTGTCTGTTTGGCTTAAACCCATTTTTCTCCCTCTCCAACCTATTCCTCTGCTTACTCATCATCCTCCATAGACTCCTGTGACTTCTAGGAATGAGGTCAACTCTGACCCTGAAGTTCTGTGACCTTCTAGCTCGAGAACAAACCAACAGTGATTCCCTTCTACTGCCCTCACACCCACTGCATTACTCCCCATTCAAGGCATCTTCCTGTTTTGCATCAACTAATTTCTCTTCCAGGGACACAATGATCACCACCCCAGCCTGCTCCAATGCCTTACCTGGAAGACAAAATCCTCTCATCTCGAGGGGCCCACATTTACATTCTCTACCCAGTGACACCAAGTCTAATTGTGTTAGCTAAGATTTTTGGTATCATTAATTTTACCTCAAGGAACAATATTTTGTGTGGAGAATATTTATGAAAATGAGGAAATAAACATTAAGTGCAGCTTCTTAGGAACAAGGAAACATAGTTTAGGCACTGGGAGATGTGCAAATGCTGTAACAGTACTATTGACTCTCCTAGGCATTGACTCACTGTGGCTTTTGCTTTTTTAAGGCAGTACTGACTCATGATATCTCTGTTCTGCCTTCTTCCAGAATGCTTAACTCTCCTTGGGTCACATATTTTAAAATATCAGGGAGGAAATGTAATTGGTTCACTTATCTCTGTCTCCCTACTGTCTCTGAACAAGTCTAAGAAAGGCATACTTATGATTTAAATACAAAAATGGCATTGAGTTATTACTTATATCTAGGTGGAGAGATTAATCGTAAGCAATGGAAAGTGAATCACTGAGAAAATGACTATATATTGGTTGGTATGTATATGACAAATGCTGAGGAACGCTACTAGACTGATAAATGGCATCCTAGTACAATGCCTACTAAATATTTTCACCTTGGGGCACCTGGATGGCTCAGTTGTTTAAGCAAATGCCTTTGGTTCAGGTCATTATCTCAGAGTCCTGGGATTGAGCCCCATGTCAGACTCCCTGCTCAGTGAGGAGTCTGCTTTTCCCTCTCCCTTTCTCCCTCCCCCCACTCATGTGTACACACTCTCTCTCTCTCCCCCTTATATAATGGACACAAATCTTAAAAAATAAAATAAAATAAACATCTTCACCTCAACACAATGAAAAAACGCCTTGAAGGTTAATCACGACACTTCTAATTATTGGAACTTCAACTCTCCTGAATCATAGACCCTGGAAATACAGATTGTTAGCACTGCAAAGTAAAATTGTCCTATAAACTACATATTTTTCAAAATATTTGCATTATAAGATTAAAAAAAATGAAAAAATGATAGTCACCAACTGGCCAAACAGACATCTGCATACAGAATAACCAAGGCAAAACATTGAAGACTTGACTCTTTTCAGGAGTAAGATAGGAGAATAACCTGCTTTTTGAAGCTTGATCCACAGGATACTAAGTCCTCTATAGCATCAGAGTAGTGAATATGGGTATTTCAAAACAGCACTAAAAATATTATTCTCCCTACTCATCTCTTAAACATTACATTCTAACCAAACTGAATTCTCTAAGCATGTTGTGTTTGCTCCGCCTACACATTTAAACAAGCCTCTTTGCTCTGCCGTAAAATAGTACTCCACCACCTCCTCACTTCCTGATAAAATACTTCTCACCTCCCCTTCTCTCTCCACCAGTATTGTACCTGGGTCTTTCATACATACTAGGTTTTCATCTCCCACTTCTTGCAGGAAATGCATAGGGTCAGCTTCATCTGTACTCCCTACAGTTCTTAGCACAATGACTACCACACAGTAGACAATCAATGAGTATATTAACCAAATAATAATGTCTCATATTTTCCTGCTATTTTGAAGATTCTCTTAAGTAGAATTACCCAAAATAGGTCTGGCTATGTGGGCTTCACTCCTTTCTGTCTTTATTGCCAGTAATTATTGAGTTAAAAAAAAATCCCTTTTTATATGCCTGTATTTAGGTTGAGGAAATAAATTCCAAGAACCTAACAACTAATGGCCAAATAGCTCTCAGGAGGTTGAGTTATACAGTTTGTGGGAAATATCATCTCCTCTCATTTACCTTAGCTGAATGCAATCGTTCAGGTTGCTTACCTGCTACCTACAGACATTTTTGTTTTTCTTGAGAATGAGTTCATGATTATGGTAGGATGGGAATTTGGAGAGGGGAAGTGTAAAGACCGGGTAGGGCTCAGTAATTTTGGATGTCTGCACTCTAATAATGTCCATGAAAGTGCTTTAAGCTGTTTAAAATACTAACTGTATCATTATATTTCTGTCTCAGCTTTCAGTATAGGCCTAGAGTTAAAGCATTCAAAAGGTATTTCTTTTCTTTTTAAAGGTCTCCAGGATCTATTTAATTCTAACTCCAATAATAGCACAATTTCATTATTGAATATCCTTTGCCATCAAGCACATCCTCATCTTTACTTTAACTTATTTTTGCTGTAACCCAGACATTTGCATGCCTCTTTTCAAATCTGAATCTTAGTTCTGCAAGGCTTGAAGCCAGTTGTGTATGTATAAAATGCCTTCCCTTGCTTCCTGCCATCTTCTTCCCATTATTTTTTTTCTGGCTAGGTCACACTTAAGTTTAAAATTCAGCAAAAGTGTCTAAGTCTCTAAAAAACCTATCCTAATCTTTCAGAGCCATATTATGTGTCATGCCTACCGTTGCACATTTTCTCATACACTATCTAAAGCATACACTCTAATATCATTCTCATTTCCCCCATTAGTCCATCAGTCCCTTAAAAACAGGCTTCATGTCTTATACATCTTTGTATCCCGAGGGCATGGAAGACAAACAAATGATTGCTTTTTGAAGGCATGATGGATACTAGAAGCATAGTCCAGCACCTAGTCCAGGAAAATGGGCAAGCAGAGATAAAGCATAGAGAATTATGTTCCTGAAATTCAGGAAAAGTTTCTAGTTCCAGCAAGAAACCCAGAACCAGGTTAAAAAAATAATCCAAGGGGTACCTGGGTGGCTCAGTTAGTTAAGCATCCAGCTCTTGATTTCTGCTCAGGTCATGATCTCAGCGTTGTGAGATCGAGCCCAGCATCCAGCTCTGCCTTGGGTGTGGAGCCTGCTTAAGATTCTCTCTCTCCTTCTTCTGCCCCAACCCCTGCCCTCTCTCCCTCAAAAAAGAAAAAAAAAATCCACTTTTGCCAATACCCATTCATGATTAAAATAAATATAAATTCCTTAGCAAATTAGAAATACAAGGGAACTACCTTAATTTGATAAAGAGCTTCTACAAACATCCTAGAGCTAATATCAATATGCAGTGATGAAAGACTGGCATCAAGATGAGGATGTTCACTCTTGCCATTCTTATATAACACAGTACTGGTAATTCTAGCCACTGCAATCAGGCAAGGAAAAAAAGAAGGCCTGCATATTTATTTAAAAGGAAGAAATAAAACTATCCTCATTTGCAGATGATTGTCTATTTTGAGAAGCCCAAGGAATCTACAAAACTTCTAAAACAAATCACATTGTTATATACTAACAATGAACATATAGAAACCAAAATTTAAAACATAATACCATTTGCAATCATTTCAAAGAAGATGAAATAGTTACGTTTAAACATGCTTCATTGAGAAAAATGCTAGGGAGTGATTCTGATTGTCCCATTTGAGGTCATGTGTCCATCTCTGAATCAAACCTATGAGTAGAAAATTGAGTTATATGATTGGTTCAGTCTTAGTCACGTGCCTACAGTGTGAACAAGACTGAGAGATACTAGGGTTGACAGCTTTTAATAGAACTATACTATTGGGATAGCAGATGTTTCCTCAAAATAACAGGAATACTCTTCTCAGACACTACCTAATGAACAAAATGATAAATATTGACTAATTCACTACTCCTAAATGTCCAACATCACCCCTATACCTGACTCTCATTTCTCCAAACCTTGGAGCATCAGATATTAGCCCCAGAAATTAGTGGGTAGAAACTGAGCAGATGGGGCTGGCCCTGCAGAGATGTGTACCAGCACTATGAGGCCATGAAATATTCCATTAGGCAGATGAGGTTGGAAAGAAATTAGTCTGGTTGCTGAATGTGACTGAAAATGGCTCAGTTGGTTGAGCGACTGCCTTCTGCTCAGGTCATGATCCTGGAGTCCCGGGATCGAGTCCTACGTCGGGCTCCCTGCTCGGCAGGGAATCTGCTTCTCCCTGGGACCCTCTCCCCTCTCGTGCTCTCTCTCTATCTCATTCTCTCTCAAATAAATAAATAAAATCTTTAAAAAGAAAGATTTGGAAAATAATTGGTTTATATTTTGTTCAGCATTTCTATCAGTTGGCTTATTTTTTATAGGCAACAGGAAAGAATTTTTGGTAATCTAAGGAAAATGGAATTACTGGGAAGTCTATCTAGAAATTTGCCATTCTTGTGGATATCTGGAGGTTCACATGTAGAATTCAAGGATGAATCCTGCTGCAATGGCTAGCCATCAGAAGTATAGCAGGTGTCCAGGATTAGGAAGAGTCTCATGAGAATTTTGCATCTGTAATTCCTGGCTTCTGACTCTTCTTACCAACCTGGAGTCAAGTGCTCAGATACAAAATCCTAAGAGCAAATGTCTAGTTGGTTGAGTTTCAGTCTTATGTTTATTCAGTCTTATATTTATTTCAGTCTTATGTGTGTTAGGGAGGGGAGAAGGGTATCTAGCCTCTTGAGCTTGTCCAGAGAAGGACAGTCAACCTGAATTATCCTCTGTATTAATTTTCTATCGCTGTGTGAAAAGTTCCTACAACTCTGCAGCTTAAAACAACGTCCAGTTCTGTAGGTTTAAAGTCTCTGCAGGCTCACTGGGTTTTCAATTCAGGGTCCCTCAAGGCCAAAATCAAGCTGCTGCCAGGCTGTGCTCTTATCTGGGGTCTCTGGGGAAGAACCTGCTTCCAAGATCATTTAGGCTGTTGGCAGACTTCAGGTTCCTTGAATTTGGATGTATGAGGTCACCATTTTCTTGATGTCTCTAAGCGAGGGGTCACTTTCAGCTCTGAGAGACTACTCTCCAGCCCTTACATGTACTCACCTCCATTTTCAGGCCAGCACAGACACATTCAATTCTCACACTTTCAATCTTTTGACTTTTTGACCAAATGTAGAGGGTAGCAGAAGGTAACTTTTAAAGGAATCCTGTGATTAAAATAGGCCCACCTAGATTATTTTCCTATTTTAAAATCCATAGATTAGTACCTTAATTATATCATCAAAAAACCTATTGCCATCTGAAGTAACATAATCATGATCATTGCACCCAGGGGGCAATCTAGAATTCTGCCCACCACATACTCAAAATGGATACAATGGTGATGAGAAGAAGCTGCCAAAGAACACTGAACTTCTTTTAGGAAGGAAGATTTCCTGAACAGTCAAACCAAACAAGCAATTAAAGACATTAATATCTACCACAGTGTCTAAACTTCATCTTAAAAAGGGCAATATGTTTTTGATTGATGTATAGAAACATAAACATGCAGGGGCGCCTGGGTGGCTAAGATGATTAAGTGTCTGCCCTCAGTCAGGTCCTGATCCCAGGGTCCTGAGATTGAGCCCCACATCAGGTTCCCAGCTCAGCAGAGAGTCTGCTTCTCCCTCTGCCTCTGCCTCTCTCCCCTGCTCATGCTCTCTCTCTCTGTCTGTCTCTCTCAAATGAATAAGTAAAATCTTAAAAAAAAAGAAACATAAACATGCAAGTATGTGTTTTACAACAATAATAAAAAAATACACACTAATAAGCACTATTCTTTTGTTGGTATGCAAAGTGATTTAACCCATGAGAAGCCCAAGGGACTTACTTGGTGGTGATGTAATGGACCGGTGAACAAGGAATCAGGTAACCTGGATTCAATTCTCTGCTCTAATAGTAATGCACTCTATAACCTTGAATAAATCACTGGCTTTCTCTAGGACTGTTTCTTGAACTTTAAGAGAAGTGAAAAATGGTAAAGCCACTTTGGAAGACAGTTTGGCAATTTCTTACAAAACTAAATATACTAGTACCATATGATCTGGCTATGATGCTCCTTGGTATTTACTTAAATGAGTGGAAAACATATCCACATAAAACTTGCACTGGAAAGTTTATAGAAGTTTTATTCATAACTGCCCAAATTGGAAGCAACCAAGATGCCCTCAACAGGTGAATGGATAAACAAGCTATGATATGGCCATCCAGTAGAATATTAATCAGCAATAAAAAGAAATAAGCTAGCAAACCACAAAAAGACATGGAGGAAACCTAAATGGATTCGGCTAAATGAAAGAAGCCAATCTGGAAAGTCTGCACACTATATGATTCCAACTGTATGATATGATATTTCAGGGAAAAACCACAAAAACAACAACAACAACAATGTGGAGACCATAAGGAGATCAGAGACTACCAGGGTTCAGAGGGAAGGATGACCAAGTAAAGCACAGAGGATTTTTAGGGTAATGAAACTATTCTGAATGATACTGAAATGATGGATACGTTTATTAAAATCCATAGACTGTACAACACCAAGAGTGAACCTTAATAGAAACTAGAGACTCTAGTTAGTGAATGTGTCAATATTGGCTCATCAGTTATAAAAAGTGTACCATATTAATGCCAGATGTTAACAACAGACAAAACCGGAGCTACAGGGGAGGGACTATATGGGAATGCTCTGTACCTCCCACTCCTTTTTTTTTTCCTGTAAACCTAAACCTACTAAGAAATTAAGTCTATAAAAAATTTTAAAAAGTCTAAAAAATTAATAAAAATGTGAATTAAAATAATAAGAGAATTGGGCTAAATTACCTCTGAATATTTCCAACTCTAACACCACATTATGCTGAAAAGCTCTTAGGCTTTATAACTTAGGTGTAGGGTGCTCTGTGTTTCATCTATTAAATTAAATTTTAGGGGCACCTGGCTGGCTCCGTCAGTAGAGTATGGGACTCTTGATCCTGGGGTTATGAGTTCAAGACCCACCTTAGGGGGAGAGGTTACTTAAAAATATTTAAATAAATGAATATATACATACATACATAAAATACATATATAACTAGCTAATACTAAAGAGGTTACAGTGAAATTGGTACATACACAATTCTGGCACCAGTGTACATTTTTATATATCTTTGGGAAACACGTCTGTACCATGAACCAAATCTATAAAACCATTGTTACAGACTGTTAGGAATTCACTTCTGGGAACGTATCTAAAGAAATGAGTCAATTAGGGCTGCCTGGGCGGCTCAGCTGGTGAAGCGTCTGCTTTCGGTTCAGGTCACGATCTCAGGGTCCTGGGATGGAGCCCCGCATCAGGCTCCCTGCTCAGCAGGGAGCCTGTTTCTCCCTCTCCTTCTGCTGCTCCCCCTACTTGTGCTCTCTCGCTCTCTGTCAAATAAATAAAAAAAATCTTAAAAAAAAAAGAAATGAGTCAATTATATAAATTATGCATTTGTTGAAAGATGTTCATTGTGTCATTATTTATAATAAAGGATATATGAATATGACATAAAAGTCTCCTAAACGGAAAACTGTCAATTAAATTATAAAACATTAATGAAATGTGCTACAGATTTCTAATCAGGAATATGTATAAGGCATAATATCACAAGTATATAAATGCAATTTATTAAAAATATATATGCTTGTACGTAAATTTTAGAGGTGAGTGCGTGAAATTCAAGTATGTTATCTCCAATTTTCTAAACTTTAACTTAAATTAAAAAGAATCTCTTCTGCTTTCCATTTTCAAAGATTTTTTTTTTCACCATTAGCTGGAACTTATTGTCAGATATCAATTAGTGCATTTAAAATCTTCTTTGAGGGGCGCCTGGGTGGTATAGTCAGTTAAACATCTGACTCTTGGTTTCAGTTCAGGTCATGATCTCAGGGTCTTGAGATCCAGCCCCATGTCAGGCTCTGGGCTCAGAGTGAAGTCTGCTTGGGATTCTCTCTCCCTCCCCCTCTACCCCTCCCTACCTCTCTCTCTTTCAAAATAAATAAATAAATCTTAAATACAATACAATACAATCTTCTTAGAATGAAAACAATGGCATATGGAGAAGTGGAGATACAAATTTATTGGTGCTACATTAAGTCTTCAAGCAATGTTCTTCTGAGACGACTTGGGATGGTATCTTGATGTCGTATCATTTTACTTTTCCAATTTTCTGATTTTTTTGCCACAGTGCATTCTGTTCCAGTTTAGCTCCTATTACTTCACTTGTAGCTTCTGGATCCCTCTCTATACTGTGGTAAGCATCTAAATTTTGGATTCTGCATTTATCCACAGATTTCTTTTAGTTTCTGTCTTGGGCTTGCTCTCCCTAGAATTAAACATTCCAGGTACTTCTAGTAACCTACTTCCAGATGTAGCCCTCAGTTCTGAAGGACTCTAATCACTGATCCTCTTTCAAACCAGGCTATATTCAGCATGGAAAAAGAGGACTGTATTAGCAATGCCAAATTATGGGGCCATTATCAGCATGTGAGCCAAGGTCAAGATTTGGAGATCAGAGTGAAAATTGAGTAGCAGGAACTACCTGACTAATTACTGAAGTTGCTAAAGGAAGGAGCAACATAAGAATCACCCAAGAGTCCACAGTTAGGAATGAGACAGTGGAAAGGAAAGCACATAGCTCAGGATTAAGACTCTAA
Source organism: Callorhinus ursinus (assembly GCF_003265705.2). Classification (NCBI taxonomy): domain Eukaryota; kingdom Metazoa; phylum Chordata; class Mammalia; order Carnivora; family Otariidae; genus Callorhinus; species Callorhinus ursinus. Next base: position 12,403,156 of record NW_027397086.1, read on the forward strand.
TCATTTGGTGTCCTATAGAGGATTCAGATTCCTGATAAACAGGTCCTACTACATACTACAAAGCTGGAAAGAGAATCCCAAAAGGGGTAAAGACAGGTGAATGAGCCCATTGCTATGAAGCATGGTACCCTAGGAAGTGGATTCTCTGCAAACATTATCAGATAGTAAAAGAATACTCCAGAGGTTAGCATACCAGACCTCCCATAATAATCTCCATGGCTAAACACAATCACCCATGTAACATTTGCATCGCAAATCAAATTCATTCTCCAGAAAACAAAGCCTAACAGATTGAAAATTTATTAGCATCTGCTGTGCTGTGATTATGGCTTTTAAAATGATTCACATCACATGTGTAAAATGCACAAATACATTTCACCGTTGCAAAATACACGGCATTTTCGTCGTATATAATGAAAGATTTTATCTAACACAGGATGCTGCCTTTTTTTTTTTTTTATTGCTCCCTGCCAAGAGAATGCTTGGAATGCTTTTATTGGTTTAATATAATAATAAGATGAGATTGCACCCAATACAAAAGCCAGAAGGACACCCATCTTGAAGAAGGTGGATTAATTGATTTCTCTGAGGATATAAACTACCCTTTTGTGAATTTAACTTTGAGAAAGAGGACTCTTTGAGTAATCACATTTTGAGGTGTCCATTCTCCAAACACAATTTTATTGTTACAAATGAAAAAAATACCACTTCCACCCCTACCCCCTCAAGAAACTGAAAGGATTATGTGTTTTCATTGAGTCTATAGAATTTCTAAGGCCACTCACATCTGTAGATGAGGCTGTGGGAGCTATCAGTAGAAGACTCTGGAAGAATAACCCCAAGCTATAATATATATTTGGGTTTCATAAAGTCTGGGTCCCATCTGTTAGTCAGTTAAGTAAACCCATGCAGGGCACCTGGGTGGCTCAGTCCTTAAGCATGTGCCTTCGGCTCAGGTCATGATCCCAGGGTTCTGGGATAGAGCCCCACATCAGGCTCCCTGCTCCGCGGGAAGCCTGCGTCTCCCTCTCCAACTCCCTGCTTGTGTTCCTGCTCTCGCTATCTCTCTCTGAAATAAATAGAATCTTAAAAAAATAAATAAATAATAAGTAAACCCATGGACGATGCAGGTCCGTGGTTTATGATGCCTAGTGCTTTGTGTCTCTCCAAGGAAATTAAAACTGCAGGAGAAAATGGTTTTTATTGAAATTAAATGATTTTTATGAATTTATTTAAGTAAATATCAAAGAATGAGGAAAGGTATCTAAGTGGTGCTGTAGCACATAGTAATACTTCAATATAGTTGCCAAAAATGAATGGATGAATAAGTAAATGGTGTGCACCATAGAAAGAAAAGTGAATGAGGATTTATCCTGCTGCTGGTATAGGACAAATTCCCTACTTCTGATGTGTAGACTCAAAGCAGGATAACCTCATGATTAAAAACATGAAGGCAGCCTGCAGAAGTTGAAATTACCAGCTCTGCATCTTATTAAACCATGTGACTTTAGAAATGCTATTTAACCTGTGTCTCGCCTTTCTTTTTTGTGAAATAGAAAATATTAGTAACATCAAATATGATAATAATACCTACTCTATAATCTGTGTGATGATGATGAGAGTTTATTTTAGGTGCTCTGAATAGTGTGTGATACACGGTAAACTCCACATGAACGCTAGCTATTATTATGTAGAAATTCTAGAACTACCATTTGAAGCTGGATCTATTTCCAAACCCTCTTCCTGACCACTCTATCACATTAACTTCTTGTGGAAATATGTAATAGGTGACCTCTCAAATCATGTCTTGCAAACTTGAACGTGTATATTTCTATCTTTTTAAAAGTGGGAGTCCCAGAGCAGGAGTGGATTGAAGTTCAATGTTTTATGAACTTCCAAAAGTATCAAAAATTTTTATTAAGATTTTATACAGAATCTAACACATTCTGTATAAAAAAAAGCTGAACCTTCCTACTTTAGGTGGAAGTAAGGGACCAGGAGCTTTATTTCAATGAGTTTTACCTTTGTCCATGGGGATAAGCTTTTGGGACCTTCCATGAACTTCCCATTTGCCTTTCTAGCTGGAAAATGAGAAAGACACCTTCCATTGTTCCACTGAGAAAATTGGTGCTCTCAATGGAAATGTGAAGTCTTATACCAGAGCAAGAATTACAAAAATGAAGAAACAATAAAAAAATTATGGTTTACCATTAACCCTATTGTACCTAAATTTGCTTTAAATGTCATTTTTTTTAATTTAAAGATTTTATTTATTTATTTATTTATTTATTGGGGGGGGAGGGCAGAGGAGGAGGGAGAGGAAGAAAGAATCTGAAGAAGATTCCATGCTGAGCCTGGAGCCCCACACAGGGCTCAATCTAATCATGACCTGAGCCAAAACCAAGGGTTGGATGCTTAACCCACTGGGCCACCCAGGTGCTCTTAAATATCAGTTTTGAATAGTATGTTAAAATATGGTGCATATGAGGAATTTTAAGCATTCTTAGTAATTAACCACTTGTCAGGTTTATAGAAATACTACTTAATTTTTTTTAAGTCAAAAATGATCTCTTGATTTAACACTGAATTATCTTGGATTATTTGCATAGAAAATTGTATTTTAAAATTCCACCCATTTTTTCTAAGAATTTTATTAAATTAGCATCTTGTCTGACTTACATCAACTTCCCTGGCTTCTGGGCCCAAGATTACAGGTCTTCCTGGGTCCTGTAATCTGCTTATTTATGTCACCAAAACCGTCTAGTTATCCTCTAGATTATATGGATTTTTCTTCTTAGAGACACCTTTCCTTTGAATTCTTTAAGCTCCTGGTATCTCCTGTAGCAAACCTGGAGTCACAACTGTGTTTGGTGACTGTGACAGAGAGATTTATAATAAGAAATACATATTTGGTCTTTATCCCTGTTTTTGGCTCCTGAAACGCTTGGAATTTCCCTAAGTGATAAGAGTGATAGAAGTATCTTGATATTCATATAAACCCCTTTCAACCACATTTGAGTATATGTTAATGAGAGACTTTTGGAAAGCACCTAAGGCTGGGGGCTGGTTGCCAGGGGAACCAACCTTGTGATTAGAGAGTTGGAAGGTCAGCTCCACCCTGCTGACCTCTGGGGAGGAAAGAGGGACTAGAGGCTGAATCAATCACCAATGGCCAGTCATGCCTGTGTAATGAAAGCTCCATAAAAACCCCAAAGGACAGGGTTCAGAGAACACATGAGGGGTGGGGGAGGGGCAGCCTGGAGAGGACACCATACCCTTTCCCTATGCCTTGCCTATGCATCTCTTTCATCAGGTTGTTCCTGAGCTGTATTTTTTCATAATAAACCATTAATCTCTGAAGCAAAGTATTTTTCTGAGTTCTAGGAATTCATGTTAGCAAATGAATTAAACCCAAGGAGACGGTTGCAGGAACCTCTGATCTACAGCCCCTGGGTCAGAAGCACACATAACAACCTGGACTTGCAATCCGTATCTGAATGGGACCTGGGGGTAGCGGTGCGGTTGGATTGAGGCCTTAACCTATGGGACTGATGCTATCTCCAGGTGGATAGTGTCAGAATTGAGTTGAACTGTGGGACACCCAGCTGGTGTCTGAGAACTGCTTGGTGGTGTTAGAAAAAAAAAAAAAACACACATCGGGGCAACCACATAAAATGTTTGGTGTACTTACCTCCTTATTGATCTGAGCTGATCACATATACTGGCTTCCTACAGCTCCCTGAAACTGGGTTCAACCCCTCGCTGATCACCTTCCACATTAACTGAATCCAATCCTAGGTTCAGATCCTTTGCCTGCTGATGTCCATGCCCTCACACCCCTAAGTATAACTGGACCAAGGCATAAGGGCAGTGGCCATATCCTGAACATCTGTCCTCCTTGTCTCCAAATGACAATTCTCATTGAATAATCAGCCCTCACTTTCTGAGTAATTATTCACTGGTGAGCTGCCTTAGTAAGTTTATAGGGCTTCCCTCCTGCTCCTGAGCTCCTTAGTTTCTTTCAGTGCCTGGAGTATTCTAGGTGCTAAGCTCAGGGGATGGGGAGGGGGAACGAGGTAGGCTATGTCTTTGTGCCCAGGAATGGAGTCTATTCACCTCTTAGAGCCAGCAAAATAAGTGCAGTGATGGAGAGATATAAAGGACCACCCCAGACAGATGGAGAATCAGATTGTAATGAACAAAACTACTTTTCATTGCACCTCACTGCAGTTCAGTTGGGCAGCGCAGCATTTATGCCTTGCTTCCTGTCTGTGATGACCTCATTTACCAGAAAGGTGTTATGGCTTAAGAGACCTGCAGAGGGTATCTGTCACCACTGCCCAAATGAAGAGGGTGAGAGTCTGATTAAACACACACACACACACACACACACATTTCCCATTTCACTTTAAAAATCCAGAGTGAAAACTGCTCCAAACTACAAAAGTTAAACTGTTATACCTCAGCTGTTCACTCTTTCATTATTATTCATGGGAAACTAAAGGATATCAGAGTAGAATGGAGTGGGTCAGGCAAGGAGAACAACGCTGACAATCCCTTTTCTTTCTTACTCAGCATGGACCTTGGAGAGTAACTTTTAGGTCAGTGAATGGCCATTTGCATGCTTTCATGAACTTGAAACACATAGCCGGGTGCATTTATTCATTTAACAAATATTTATTGGGGACCTATTACATGCCACTCACTGTGCACTAGAGATACAAAAAAGAAAAAAGAAGACATTCTTTCTTCTTGGGACTTGCAATTCATGAAGTCTATAGCACTTTCCTGTATGGCAGATTTTTATGCTAGTCTTTCAAACATGATATAGACATCAACTTTCTAGATTGGAGATTTAGGGAAATATGGAGGCCAGAGATAGGGGAAATTTCCTACCTCACTCCAGTACATATTTTATTTTAATAAATATTAAGTGGAAATACATAAGTCTCTCATAAAATATTATATATCTTTTAGCATAGCTTTTGGCACACTCTATTATAACTACTTATTTCATCATATTCCTTCCCACCAGACTGTGAGTTCCATGATTGTAGAAATTTTTTGTCTCCCACTCACCAAGGAAACCCCTATATCTAGCAGAGTGTCTAGTACAAAGCAGATAATTAATAACTTTTGATTGTACTGTTGAATTAATGAAAGTGGACATGAAGACTTTTTTTTGACCTTACATGTAGAATTGACCCTTGAACTATGTGGGGGTTAGGGGCACTGACTGTCCTGCACAGATGAAAATTCATGTATAACTTTTCACTCCTCAGAAACTTTCCCAATAGCCTACTGTTGACCAGAAGATGTAGTGATAACATAAACAGTCCTTAACACATATTTTGTATGTACTATATATGTATTCTTATAATAAAGTAAGCCAAAGAAAAGAAAATGTTAAGGAAAAAAAATCATAAGAGAAAATATATTTATAGTACTGTAACATAAAAAAAATCTGCATGTGAGTAGAACTGTGTGAAAGTAGACCCACACAAATCAGACCTGTGTTGTTCAAGTGTTAACTAATAGGAAGTTTTAGGAATCAGCAAGTGAACTTGATGACAGGAAAATAATAACCAGCACTTCCTGAATCTTTGCCATATTCTAGACTATAGCACACTGGGAATATTGTATCCCAATAACTCTAGAGGGCAGACTTTTTGGGGACAAAAAAAAAAAGACTAGGCTTCTCTCTGGGGCGGCTACACAAGAGAAAGGCCAAGATGGCAGATGATTTCATCAAGGCTCAGGCCAGGTGGACTGGCAAAGACACAATTTTCAGGAAGACCATTCACAAGGAAATCCCAGCCAAAATCATTTTTGAGGATGACCAGTGTCTTGTTTTCCATGACCTTTCCCCTCATGCACCAACACATTTTCTGGGGATACCCAAGAAACATAAATCCCAGATTCCTATAGCAGAAGGTGATGATGAAAGTCTTCTTGGACATTTAATGATGATTGGCAAGAAATGTGCTGCTGATCTGGGCCTGAAGAAGGGTTATCAAATGGTTGTGAATGAAGGTTGAGATGGGGCACAGTCTGTCTGCCATGTTCATCTCCATGTTCTTGGAGGTTGGCAGATGACTTGGCCTCCTGGGTAGGCATGTTTTAAGGGATAATTTTCCCTTCTCTAGGCAATTATCAATATTTGCAAATTCTAATATGTTACACAATACACTTATTTTTGCCTGTGTTTGGGGAGATTAAGGAAATAATTTTAAAAACCCATACATAATAAAAGATAATGTTGCATGGTTTACAGTTTCTTTTTTAAAGGACTAAAACATAAAAATTTCAAGGAAATCTCCCTGTTCATACAACTACTTAGAAGCAAAGCCAAGATTCAAACTCAGATCTGCTTAACTTCAAATACTGAGAGCTTTATCAATATATTGAATATTCTTGAGCTATATAGAATGGCCTACTGTAACAAGATGCAATTTAAAGAGAAAAAAAATGTAGGCTTTATGTTTTGATACTCTAGTACTCCAGTGCAGAAGTAATAAGGAGGACTGACAGAAAATCATATGGAAAAAACAATTGTCAAAAGTAAGCAGAATTGGAGTCAGCAATACAATATACCTGCCAAAAAGTCTACCGTAATTAAGTAATTATTTAACCAACTAACCAACTGATGGTGATAGTAATCTTATGCTTTCTACAGATGTTTACACCAGAGCTAGAGAAGAATGTCTGGTTCTGGGCAGCATATACCTAATGGGATATTATCAAACTGAAGCATGTCTAGAAGAAAATGACCACCATTGGGTAGAGGGTCAATGACTTGTCATAAAAAGAATGGAACTCAGTTTATCCCAAAGTAGAACAGATGTGAACGAAGGTATTATGATCACAGCCACACCACAGCTGAAGGGCCATCACAGGCAGAAGTTGTAGACTTGTTTTGCCTGGTCCTAAGAAATAAAATTTCGATCTGAATGGAATCCTCAGAAAGAGATCTTTAATTCAAATGAGAAAGAGCCATGGAGAGATGGAGTATGTTACCCCGAGAGCACTGGAACTTTCTTTTCCATGCAAATGTCCCAGGAGATGCTGAGAGGCCACAGTTTAAGTCATTGTAAAGGGGATTGAATTATGTGGCTGGACAGTGTAGGAGTCAACAACTACAAGGAGTACATACCACTACCTTCCCATGCAGGCTCATTAAAGGCATCACTAATCAATCATGGCAATTTTCACGATGCTTCCTCAGATTCTTTCCAAACACAGAACTCCAGGCAACCATGTCCAAATGGTTAGAGTTAGCATGTGAAATGAAACATTGTCCCTCTGCCCATATGAGGTATACATGGTATAAAACGTGGTCAGCTCTACAGCTTTTGGAGCTTTTAAAAACTGCAGATTCCCAGGCTCCCCCCTTGCTCTCCTCAAAAAAAAAAATGTATTTAAGTTCTGAACCGAGGAATCTGAATATGAAAATTATCTCCAGCTGACTCAGATGTGTTGAGCCTAGCACAGTCTGGCAAACTGGTACTTAGCAATAAGTAATAAAAGATCCATCCCAATCCTTCGGATTTGTGATTCTTCCAGAATCAAATAATCAAGAACAAAAGTTTGAGTGTTTATCTTTGTTTATACATACATGTATTACCCATGCATGCAGTAGTCATGTTTTCCATGTTTTCCCCCTCTGGATGAAATTTTGTGTGCATACCATCCCACAGTACAGATTTATGTGTGCATCCATCTCCTGACTTGCACTGACTGGATGGATCACACTACCTGTTAGAGTATAAAAGAGCAAACATTAGTAAAACTGATAATGCACCTTGTGGTGGTGACTCAACCAAAGCAAGCACATCTGTCATGGAGGAGCAGCCTGCCAGCTCTGTACCAGGGGAAATGCGATTGAATAATAATGCACCAGACATAAAGCAACTTCAATAATGCTCTCTGCCAAGCTAAATCCCCTTAAGTTGGAAATGTGTGCATAGACTGGGCAAACACACAGTCACATCTTATAAAGAGGCCAAAGACCTTGTACTCAGAATATAACATCTTACAATCATAGACTCACCCAACAAGCACCAGGAGCTATGTTAAGAACTGAGAAAACAATGATAAGCACAGTAGACCCATTCCCTGCACTTTTGCTTCTTCAAGAAGAGTGGTGGAAGCAGAGGACTATGTTTGGAAATAAGAGTCAAAGCTAGGGAGGAGGCCAAGGTGAGCTCATGTAGAGTCCTGTAGGACAAGACATATTAAGATATCTGATCTTTAACTTGACAATGAGAGAGTGTCAAGCCATGAAGAATTTCAAACAGAAGAGTGTATCTTGTATGTAGAAAGATCACTTGGGCTGCATTGTGGAGAAAGGAGAGAGGCCAGGACTGGAGGGAAATATACCTATTAGAAGACTGTGTATCAATGACACATTGGGAACATCCTTCTGGCTGAAGAGAGATGACTGTCAACATCTATATCCAATTACAAGTTCAGTGACTTCAAGTTGGTAGCACATAACCAACAGGTTTGGAGCATTTACACCATGGAAATTGGCAGATACTGCAAAAGATTTCCCCCCTCAGAGAGCCGGTTGTTAAACAATTGTCAGCACACCACAACTGTGCCAAGCACATATTCTGTGTCTACACACAGTATGAATGAAGGCACTGATACAAAAGCCTAATTCAGAAGACCTTCACTATGGAACTGAACACAGAGAGACAGTTTGTTGATGAGAATACCTATCACTCATAAAGGGCTTTACCACTTGCAAGATAGTTTTATATTTATCTTCTTCTTCTTCTTTTTTTTCTTTTGAGACAGAGAGAGAACACGTGAGCAGGGAGGGGCAGAAGGAGAAAGAATCTTAAGTAGGTTCCACACCCAGCACAAAGCCCAACCAGGGCTCCATCTCATGACCCTGAGATCAAGACCGGAGCTGAAATCAACAGTCAAACGCTCAACTAACTGAGCCACCCAGGCGCCCGCTTATATATATCTTCTGTTTGCCTTTCTTTTTTGCAAAATGAAGATAATTGTTATCTTTATTTTACAAACAAGGAAAAGCTTAATGGAGATAATAGAATTTTTGAAAGGAGTGAATGAGAACACTTATGCAAACACTAAACAAAATGTTGGGCACACATTAAGTGCTTAGTAAATTTTAGCTATCATTGTTATTATTAGAAACAATTATTGTAGTATCAAAACGATTCTGTAACCTAGACATCATAGATAGTATTTTTTTAAAAAGATTTTATTTATTTATTTGAGAGAGAGAGAGCACGTGAGCAAGCACGAGCAGGTGGTAGGGGCAGAGGGAGAAGCAGGCTCCCCACTGAGCAGGGAGCCCAATGCGGGACTCAATTCCAGGACCCTGGGATCATCACCTGAGTCGAAGGCAGATGCTTAACCAACTAAGCCACCCAGGTACCTGACATCGTAGATAGTATTAACTACATTTCCTTAATGGTGCACTTAGGACTCAGAAAACTGAAATCACATGACTGAGACCTAGATTAGAAAGAAGAGTGACCTAATTCCCGAAGTGCTTTTGACTTCTGGTCCAGTGTTAGGACTACAGGACATGCTGAAGTTTATTCATTCATTCATTTATCCATCTGTCTACTCAACAAGCATGTATTAGATACCTACTACATGCAAGTGTTATTATGGAGAAGTAGCAATAAGCCAAAAACTACCTTTTCTCTCATGGAGCAAACACTGGAGTGAGGAATGGCAGAATTAGCACATTAAAAACACATAACTAAGTATATCATAAATGTTGGGTGGTGTAAGTGCTGTGAAGAATAAGAGATGGCCTTTGTGAAGGAGAGAGTGTAGAGAGATGGTGTTTTAGGTAGGGCGGTCCCTGAAGATCTCTCTGTGGAGACTGCTCATGTGACTCCATGAAGAGAAAGGGTATCTTGGGAAGAACCGTCCATTTGGAGGGCATGGTAAGTGTGAAGGCCCTGACCTGGGAGAGGGTTGGTATATTTGAGAAGGGCAAGGAGATCATCGTAACTGGAGCAAATCAGCCTGAGAGGGAAGAGTAATAGAAGATCAAAGAAACAGAAGCCAGATCATAGAGGCTTTATAGGTCAAGGCCTGGTGTTTGGTGGCCTCCATTGAAATGTGTACATTGTAATGAATTGAGATTGCTTCCAGCGGAAGGTGGCAAATCTCAGTTAACATTCTGAAAACCTTTCCTGTAAGCTCATAGACTGTTCCCATCCAAATATAGATGTTGGTTGGTCTCTCTGGATTCCTTCAGTCTCTCAGTCTTAATTTTCACTGGATAAATATACATTCATTCATTCATTCACTTATTCTTTTTTTCCTAAAGATTTTATTCATTTATTTGAGAGAGAGAGAGAGAGAGTGCATGCGTGGGTGGGAGGGACCGAGGGAGAGGGAGAAGCAGACTCCCTGCTTAGTGCAGAGCCCCACACGGGGCTCCACCCTGGGCTCCATGCAGGGCTCCATGAGGGGCTCGATCCCAGGACCCTAGATCACGACCTGAGCCAAAGTCAGACACTTAACTAACTGAGCCACCCTCATTCACTTATTTTTTGTGACACTTCCACTCTGTGCCAGGCATTGGGCTAGCCCCTGGGAACAAAACATTGAACAGGGCAGTAGGGTCCCTTACCCCCAAGACATTGGCAATTCAATAGGAAATAAAAGCATACCCATAGGTAATAAAGTGTAGAGTGACAAGAGCTATAGGCACAGAAATATTTAAAAAAAGGCATGCTCCTATATATCCCGATGGTTCACACTCATAGGTACTCTGGTGCAGGCTGTTCTGAAGTACAAATCTGTGATCCACAAGGGTGATACAGCCTGTGAATGCAGAGCACAGCTTGCTTTGCCAAACATGGAGAAATTAGCAATGAAGACAGGAAAATATTATTTTGTTGTTTTTTAACTAAACTCTGTAACTGGAATAATATTACCTTTAATGAGGCTGGGGAACTTCCTCTGAGGAGTCTAAAGCCCTTTGCCGTTGTTATTCCATTAATTCTCCTTGTGTCTGGAACTTGGCACCTGAAGCACAATGCATTATGCAAAACCAAAGCACACTTTGCATAGAGAAAAGATTGTGTTTCAATTTTTCCCTTGCGCTCAACTTCCAAATGCTGGCAGATCTGCCATCAGGACATGTATCCTATATCCATGCTCTTGATGTTAAAATCATCCTCGATGGCATATATCTATCTTATGGTTGAGGTGCATGGGGTATGGGCAGAGAGAGAGGGAGAGGGAGAGAAAGGGAGAGGGAAAGAGAGAGAGAGAGAAGTTCGGCATATGTGGGAAAAAAAATGTACCTGAAATCTTGTATTAGATTAAGGGTTAGATTGTAGGGACCATCTGATTCAAAAAAGTTTATGAAAACCTTCTGTAAAGTGCTGTGTGCATCTGGCTACAGTGCTAGATAGATAACTAACTGCATGAGCAAATAGATTTGATGTATGCACCGTGTGCCCAGTCTGGTGCTAGACAATTTGTAAAAGGAAAATGAGATCAAGACAAGCTCCCTGTTTCAGTCTAGGAGAAATGACTGCCTTACATAAAGCAGTTAATTTACAATGCAAAATTAGAGCAAGTGTTAGATTGGGCGGTTTAGCCTCTAAGTGCTTCTTGGAGTTCAAAGAAGAAAATCTTTATGATGAGCAGTAGATCTGAACTGATCTTTGAAGACCAAGAAGGATTCAGAAAGGTGATTTTGCAATGGAGTTCCAGAGATGGAGAGGTTGCCTATAACCTAAATATTCTGAAATTCAGAGCAGCCAAAAGTGACCCATTCTTCCCTGGGGTGGGGAAGGGTGGATCCGCATCACATTCTTCTCCTCATCCTAAGTAATCCTTAAACACTGATGCTGGAATGATCCTGTGGGCCGCTTGTCACCGTCCAGTGCAAACTCCTCTTCACTACTTGGTCTTCGTCTGCCCTGGATGGCCTCTGTCCCTCACTTCACTCTGATTGCCCTATATACCCGCCACCATCTCTATGGCCTCTCTCTCCCCTCCACTCCACTCCACTCCCCTCTCCTGGTCCACCTGCAGCCCATGCACAAGCTTGGCCCCCACTGCTGGGTCCTCCAACACCTCTAACTCAAGGCCGCTGGGGAAGCCCATGTTCCCCCCACCCACCCCAAGGAAAGGTTAGGGACAAAGGAGGGGAAAGAAAATACCAAGAAAGAGGAATTTAAAACTGGACATCAGAAATCGTCACAGCTAAAACTAAGGGACAAGATCACTCATCCTCTCCAGAGGAATCTCTTACTGGTTCCTGGCTCAGGGATTCCCGGCCTGGGATCTACCCTCACCGTCTGTGCCACAGATGGTCTTTGCCACACTGCCTTGGAGTCAGGCTCCCTGGGCCTCCACCTCAGGGACTTCGCTTTCCAGTGGTGGGGATCTGAGCACAGTTTCTTCACCTGTAACTGGGAACAGTGGTACCTACTACAAGGGATTGCGCTAAAGATTAATTGAGTTAGATCAGGTAAAACACTTAGTGCCTGGAACACTTCCAAAAATGTGAGAAGGCTAGAGCTATTAACATTATTACCTTCACCAAATTTCTGGGCCCTGATATATTTTTCCCAGGAAACCAAGAGGAACCCAAACTCCCTGTGAAAATAACATTTGTACTCAGGAATTCAGGTCCCGCGGGTTTTTGTTGTTGTTGTTGTTGTTTTTATATTTAATTTTTATCTTTTTTAAAAATGCCTTTATATTCTGAGAAATATTTGCCCACCCCATATTCTTAAAGATAGTCTCTTTTTTTTCCCCCCTGGAAGTTTATAATTATTGCTTGTACTTTAAGTCCATCTGGAATTATAGTTTCTATATGGTATATAACATGGGTACTGTATTTTTCACTTGCCTATCCAATTGTTCCAGAACCGTTTATGAAAAATACTCTCCTTTTTTCACGGAATTGTTTGTGTCCCTGTTGAAAATTAGCTGACTACGTATGAGTGGGGCTACTTCTGGTTGGGTCCCTCAGTTTTAACATGTCCCAACCAGGTGGTATCAGTCCTCCTTCCCTTGCAAAACATAAGGTCCATTTAAGAGGGTTCAGAAAGAGTTTTATTCCTAAAAGAAATGCAGCTATCTTCATCAAGCATTTTTTTCTCCTCACGAGAGTTCCATAGAGTCATATAATCATAGAAAATAAAAGATCTGAAGTGTTCCTTAGAGATCCATAGAGGCCAGTTGCTTCATTTTACAGATTGGGAAACTGAGGCCCAGAAAGACGAATGTGATTTGCCAAGGCTACCCATATAATTAACCACAAAGACAAAACTAGACACCTGATTTCTTTCCCCTTACTTTAGATGTATGTCTCTTTCTGGCTCTGTGCCTTTATTATATCCTGTTCTAGCGTGAAAATACCTCCAACTTGTTTCAAAACCAAAGCAAGCTAGATTCAGAGCATGGGTGTCCAGTGTCTTAAATTATATTTTTTAAGGTTTTTGAAGACCACTGACTAAGACAATCTTGACATTTCCCTCACTGTTACTAAATTCAGACAGGTTTCTTCCAGAGAACAGACCCCAGACTTCCCTTTTCTTAGAACATTTATTTTAGAAAACTTGCAATTATTCTTTCTTTCTGTGCCCCTCTGAGATGTAAATCTTGCCCCAGCTTCTTAGCATTTTACAATTCAGGAATGTCTTCCCTTTGCTTTGAAACATTATCCTCAAGGAGGATAGCACCCTCATCTCCCAGTCTCCATGGGAGGGTAGGAACCAAATTTGCATAAGGGACAAACAACACACACACACACACACACACACACACACACACACACACACACACACACGCGCGCGCGCGCGCGGCCTAATCACCTTGACCAACCTTCCCCCAAGCTGTTCCAATAATTTTCCATTAACTCACCCAGTGCAAAAAAAAATAAAAATAAAAATAAAAATAAATAAATATTAAAAACAAAAATGACCCTGACTTTTGTTTCAGCAGAAGTGAGCTCAGTCCTGTAATGAAGTCTCTTTCACCTGCTACAGTAGACTGAATAAAATCTGTAGTGCTATTTTTAACAAATGTCCGGTGCAATTTTACTTCCACACCAGGCCATCCAGGACAAAGGATTACTCCGGCCCAGCTTCCTCTTTTGTTTGGGAAAGCACAAGCAAGCAAACTGGAAGCAGCCCAAATATTGCCGATTCATTTGCATTTAAATTGCCCAAATGGCATTTGGTAAGAGCTATTTGATGTCCAAGAAGACTTTGGAGGCTTTTAAACTTCAAAACAGAAGGTCAGGATTGATCAGCAGGAAAAGAACCTCGGTGCTAAGTGGCCAAGTTGAGTCCCCGGCTTCTGACCCGGGAAGCTGGTTTCAACTTGAAGCCTGGGGGAAGTAAATCTTTCCAGGTTTGCTCCAGGAAAGATGGCCAGGCCTGGACTGGGTGAGGATGACTTGGGGTCTTACTTTCTAGGCTGCTAAGCTACGGCTTCCATGATCTGCTTGGAAACACATCGTTTATTTACTGAAAAAAAATAGTGCATTAGTCATTAAGGTTTTTGTTGTTACTACTGCTCTGTTTTATTTTTTTGTAAAATGTAGACAGTGTTAAATTAATTAGCAAGGAGCCCATTAGACTGAGGTGGTCCTGATGCCATTTTGGCCTACATAAGCAAACCAAAACCTAAGCCTATAAATACCTCAAGGTTATGAAATTGAAACCTAAGGACAACTAATCATGAATAGCCAACAAAGCTTTAAGCTATAGCCAATCAATAATTTTCCTTACTTTGTTTCTACCTTTTTTCCGTAAATAACTTTCCCAAAGTTCCTGTCCAAGAAGGGCTCCCAGCAACATCTGGTTTAGTGCTGTCTGATTCCAATCAATAAACTCTTCAAATTTTTAAAATGCCTCACTTTATTCTTATTCACTCATTTTATCTTAACTATTCTTATCTCATAAGATTAACAGAGAATAACAATGATAATAATAATGGGATGATGGTGATGATTAATCCAGCAATTTCTATATGCTCATCCTTTAACATTTTTTTTAACTTTATTTATTTATTTGTCAGAGAGAGAGAGCACAAGCAGGGGGAGCAGCATGGAGAGGGAGAAGCAGACTCTCCGCTGAGCAAGGAGCCCGATGCGGGACTCGATCCCAGGACCCTGGGATCATGACCTGAGCCGAAGGCAGAAAAAGCAGATGCTTAACCGCTTAACTGACTGAGCCACCCAGGTGTCCCCATCCTTTAACATTTTGAAGACCATAAAACCCAAGACAAGGGGTGACTCTAGCCCAGCTTCTGCTTTTGTTTACAACCCTATGAATTATTTTTTCTTTCCATTTATGAAAAAATTAATTAAAAAAACAACAACCAAGGCACAGAAAGGTTAAGTAATCTGTCAAAGGTCACACAGCTAGTAATAGCAGGACCAGAATAAAACAAGCACACTGGTTCCGGAGAGTTAATAATATATGTAAAATATTAAGCTAGCTATTTTGCATATATAAGAGGAACTCAAGAAATGGTAATATCAATATCACTAATAATAGTAAATTCCAACTGTGCCCTTACTAGTACTCACTTTCCACACCAAACACTGTCTTGGACTTCTAACTTCCTATCTAGCCTTTGACTTCGTCAACTCTCCCACTGTCCCTCTCTATACAACTACTGCAACCAAGCTCTCAGTAAGACTTTTCTATTGTCACAAGTTCGACACAGCTCTCCAACTCAAACCATGTCTTCTTTGCTGAGCAAAATATTCAAGAACACAACAACAACAAAAGCAGTCAACAAATGACCCCAAAACCAAAACAAACAAACAATGGGAGCGAGAAATCTGCAAAATCAGAGGATTTAGGCGATGAATAAAAGGTTCAACCTTAGTGCCTGACAATATGCAAGCCCCCCTTAGTGCTTGTAAGGCGGTACAGCACAAGGAAGGGCCTGTGCACGGGCTTGAGGACAGAACAGAACTGAAGCATGAAGGCACTCTTGGCTGGGGCATCAATAGAAGCAATTGGGGCCATCATGGTGAAAGATAATGCAGAAAGTGGAATGTGAGAGACACACATGTGGAATTATTGAGCAGCGTGCTAAAGTCTGCCGAGAGATGCAAGCATTGCTCTCTCAAACATGAGACATTACCGAGATTACCATAACTGAGGGGGGAAAGGCTTCGCTGCTCAGGTGCTACTCTAACCTGGCTTGTCATTGAATTTTCCTAAGCTGAAATCCACAGTGCATTTATTTGCCACCTGCCCATTTTCCCTATATTTACAGTTCATCTTGTCTTGCTTCACAGAATAACAGCTCTAAAAAAAAGCCTTAAAAATCATCTCATTACAGCTCTTCATTTACCGGTAAATACAAGTTAGTTTAAATATAGAGAATGAGTGGGGCACCTGGGTGGCTCAGTCATTAAGCATCTGCCTTCAGCTCAGGTCATGATCCCAGAGTCCTGGGATGGAGCCCCGCATCCGGCTCTCTGCTCCACGGGAAGCCTGCTTCTTCCTCTCCCTCTCCCCCTGCTTGTGTTCCCTCTCTCGCTGTCTCTCTCTCTGTCAAATAAATAAATAAAATCTTCAAAAAAAATAAATAAAATAAATATAGAGAATGAGTAAGTTAACCAAGGTCACACAGCTTACTAGTGGCAGACCAGGGCGGCAAACAGGGCTAGGTTCCTTTAGGAAAGGGGATCGATGAACACCTTGAAATGGTTTGCACTGTATTTCAGGAACTTGCTTTGTTTTTCTCAATGAAATCCACGAATCAAATATTTTAAGGACCAAGGTTACGGGTTTTTCCACAAAGAGCTTAAGAGGTGCAAGTAAATTGCATTTAGACATTATTGTTTCATTGACTCATTTAAAAGCCATAATGAGAGAGGAAATCCGAGACGGAGACAAACTAAAATTAAGTAAGTAACGCTCCTCTAGTCCCTTCAGTCCACTGACTGGGAAAGATATAGTTTCTAGAAATACTGTGGTAGGACTAAAAACAACATAGACCAAAAAAAAAAAAAAATTGTTGCTGATGCTGCAGTTAATTGCAAATGATCCCACTACCCTGCATCTCCTGCTCTGAATGCTTAAGCACCTGGACCATCTGGTCTCAGACCCACCGCACACTCACCACAGTATGACATCACTCCTGGCAGCCTGTGGTAAGGGAAACAAAGGTTTTTACGTGGGTTATTGCTCTTCTAAAAAACAAAAAAATCCAACAGGACCACGACAGAAAAGAGCAGCTAGAAAAAACAGTTTATACCATTGTGCAAATGAAGAGGATTGCTGGATCCTCTTCAAACCCAACTTGCAGAGAGATGGATAGAAGCACTTTTCCCTGGGGAGTGTTATGCAAAGTATGGGGGTGGGGGAAAACATTTTCATGGATTTACTCAGAGAACATATTACTTCTATTACTCCTACTACTAATAAACGCGTGCAAGCAGAAACACTGCAAAGACCTAAAGAAATGAAATTGGGGATTCACATAGGAAAATGCAAAAATGAGAATGATGATTAGGAAGCTGAGTTTGAGGTGTCACCTGATGTATGTATTTATTTGTACAAATTCACTTCTTTAAGAAAAAAATTCTGGGGGATGCCTGGGTGGCTCAGTTGGTTAAGCATCTGACTCCTGGTTTCAGCTCAGGTCAGGATCTCAGGGTTGTGGGATTGAGCCCTGCCCCAGTGCAGAACCTGCTTCAGATTCTCTCCTTCTCCCTCTCCCTCTGCCCCTCCCCATGCTCCTGCAGTCTCTCTCTCTTCAATAAATAAATAGATAAATAAATAAAAAGAAAAAAAATCTAGGATCCTTACCTTGTATCAGGTAGATTTTGTGCATGTTAATTTTTTTAAAGATTGTATTTATTTTTTTGAGAGAGAGAGCACAAGCCGGGGGAAGGACAGAGGGAGAAGCAGATTCCCCGCTGAGCAGGGAACCTGACACTGGGTGGGGGGGCTGGATCCCAGGACCCTGAGATCATGATCTGAACTGAAGGCATCTGCTTAACCGACTGAGCCACCCAGGCTCCCCTGTGCATGTTATTTTTATAGGCAACCTTAAGTCAGTGCAATGGGCAGCAAGCACCCATGCCAGAGTTTGCAAAAAGTTCCTAAAATGGTTCAGGCATGGCAATAGAGTAATAATCATCAAAAGGTATATTAATATAGATTTTTTTTCCAGTACGGAAAAGATGAGACGTATTAATATGGATTTTTTTTTTCTAGGTAGATTTCTTTGCCTCCATTTTGCAGAAGAAGGAATGGGGCCTTTGAGGAAAGTCAAACAACTTGCCCAAATTCACATGGCTAGGATCCCACAGAGGGAGCATGTAAAACCACATCTGTCTACCAAGCCCAAGTACATCCAATGACATGTGGCTGCCTCCCAATATTAAAACATCTATATTTATTAGACTGCCTTTTTGCCTTTGCTTATTTCTCTCTGTCTGAAATACATTTTCTACACCACACTGTAGTTACTCAACTGTGTCCCATCCTTTGAAACTTGCTTCAAAGTCCATCTTCTCTGCAGAGCTGTATCCAAATGTCCCCAATTACTAGTCTCATCTACCTTTGGTCCTCATGTGATTTTATATCTACGTTTCTTACAATTGTCTCATTTTCTATTCAGTACCATAGCTAATTATATAAATGTCAATCTCTTCTCTGAGAAAGAAAAATCTTATTTTGCTTTCCAAACCTCACTGTATCTTAAACTGCAATTTATACGAGAGCAGATTAGATAGAATATGAACAAGACCTTTGGCCTTGTATCAGAGCTCCTGCAAGTTCCAGATCTACCACATTACCAGGCACCATGCAAATCAATTAACATCTCTGAGCCTTACTTTCCTAATCCCTATAACACAGATAATAAGTAACAAATCCCTTCCTCTCATTATTAGTGTGAGAATCAGGTTAGTTTAATAGATGGAAACCTTGTGTTTTTATCAGGTTTGAAGGAATGTATTATTTAAGATCTATGTTTGGCTGCTGCAAGAAAGGGGCCACAAAATAAAAAGGCATTAAGAACATGGAAGTTATCATGTAACACGAGACAAGCATTTCGGGTTGGCTGTGACTCTATTCCAGTAAGTTACACAAGGACCTGGGTTCCTTGCATCTTTGCTCCTTCATTAGTGCTGGTCTTATCCGTACATTTGGAGCTATGTCAGAGGTTCATCCATGTTCCAGATGACAGGAGAGTGAAAATATGAAGTCAAAGCCAACTATTTTCATTCCATTGGTCAATAACCTGGTTTCCACTGCTATACCTAGTTGTAAGTTGATGTAAAATGGAGCCTCTAGCTGGGCGCCATGAGTTCAACTTGAATTAAATTATCGTAAAGATGGGGAGAATGGATTTGGGTGGAAAATAAGCAATTTCTGCCAAGGGGAATATAGAAAAATAAAATAAGATGGTATTATAAGCATCAATAATCATTAAGGTATGAAGACCCAATGTAGACCTCACAGGCAGGTTTTACATAGGCAGAAGAATTTTGCAGAAACTTTTGGTTCAATATGCATAATGAAATTAAATGGTCTCAAGAGATGATAAGGCTATTTGAATATGCTAATTGTGGGCACCCTCAAACAGAGCTTAAACTGTCAGTGAAGAACTATTGCTGTAGCTTATAGTATACAGCCAATGCAGATGATACCACACAGTTTTCAATGCCTCAATATCTTTAGTAATCTTCAGGAGATGAGATATTCCCAATGTTGCCCAATTCCATATTTAAGTGACCAGTTATAGGTAATACTCACGTGGCATTCATCACTGGGAAGAAATTTATAAAAAATACTTCAGTTAGATATCAAAAAGAGCTCCCTCCTTAAAGGTAATGAGAAATATTAGCACTTCCTTATTGGAACGCTGCATAGAAGCAGGAGAATTGAGGCAACTACCTCATGTTACCTCGTATATAACAAGGCTTTATTTTTTTATTTTTATTTTTAAAAAATATTTATTCATTTATTTGGGGCGGTGGGGAAGAGAGTCTTAAGCAGACTCCACCCTGAGCGCAAAGCCCGACATGGAGCTCCATCTCATGACCCCTAGATCATGACCTGAGCCAAAGCCAAGAATTAGACACTCAACCGACTGTGCCACCCAGGTGCCCCTAAGACGAGACTTTAAAACAACAAGCAGAGATATGAGGCTGATAGGATAGAGCCATGGGGGAGCCTCCAATAGATCTTGGAAACATGAAATGAGACTATCTCTATCCTACAGTGGTAATAATCAGTGTTATTTCTTGTTTATTTCCAATGAAAACATGCTTTTTGGAAACTGTGTGGTAAATTTTAATTATTAATGAAACTAATAAAAATATTTATAAGAAAGCAACTATAAAGTAAATGAAAGAGCACACCAACAAATTAGCATTTAATTACCAAACATTGCAAGAGGCAGCTAAGCACAGTGCTGCAGTTGAACAAGCCAGTGGGGGCAGAGTTGAGTGTGAACTCTTCCAAGGATAGGCATTAGCCACATAGAGCTATCTTGAGATTTGTTACCACAAACAACAAGGGCAGGGTGTGTGGGGGGGAGGTGTGTGTGGGGGTGTGGGTGGTGTGTGTATCCTGTTTGTGTTAATTTGCAGGCAAATGAAATCTATCTTTACAGCTCAGTGCCAAATCTATACTCAAGGTAATTTATCAACTAGAAGTAACTTTATCTCATAGAGGCTTTTTGTTAAAGTTTAAGAATCTTCCAATCACTCTATGACTGTGGATAAGACACTTAGCTTTACTGAGTCTCTAGACTTTCATTTTTGGAAAATGGGGATATCAGAAGTAATGTAGGTAGTGGGGGTGGAAACTGACAACAATGGTTTCAAATATCTCAAGGCCCTAATAGCTTACGCCTATGATCTTCTCAACCTGGGGTGTTTCAAATTGAATAAACCAACTGGCTATTAGAGACTGGTCCAAAAATCTGGTCCAACACACTGTTCTGGGCTCTCATGAGTATTTTAAACTGTGATGATCAGGAGAACTTAGTAACCACTGGTATACAGTTGAGTTTTTCTGGAGATTATCTCTGAGGAGGGACCAACTGTTTCTACATCACTGTAAGTAATTAACAACTACAGCTCTGCTATCTGCCCCCTTCAAAACTTGGCACAACCATATTTAATTTGAAGGTCTTTGGCCAGATATTAACCTCTCTGTGACTCAGTTTCCTCATCCATAAAATGGAGATAATAGTGCTATTCCATAGGAGTCTTCTGAGAATTTAAAGTAACAGCTACTGAAAATGTCATGTGCATTGCCTGGTCCTTAATAAGCCCTGAGTAAATGCTTGTTACGATCATTTCAATTCTCATCGACTGTGACGCTAATCTAGAGACATCCCAACAGATAGATGGAGCCCAGGGGAGTCTACATATAGGGAATTAAGAATGTAGTCAACCACAGGATGATTTCTTAGGCCTTAGCAGGGCCCCTCTATAAAAATGTACACTTTTCCTGAATGTCCTTTCTGGCTTACAGTAACTCCACCTTCTCTGGAAACTGGCCTTTCTCCAAACCATAGAGCTAGGCAACTAGTACCCATGTTTGAACAATTACTCTGCTCACCATCCTCACATTTATTTGTCTGTGGGATAATAATTAGAGGTCTATGATGAGCCAATCCAATCTTTTGTCACTGAAATGTGGAATTGTGCTTGAGGATCTCTTAGCAGTTGATCCTATAACATGAAAATTTTCGAGCTGAAGCATGACCATATTTTCTACTGTGTGGGTCATGGAGCTGAAAAGCCTTCTGACCAGACAGAGAAAAAAATCAAGCAGAAATCAGTGATAAAATAAGAAAAAAAGAGTTCTTAAGACTTTCCAGGATCTGTTTCTAATTCAATGGTTTCTAAATCTGCATGCCCATTAAATCAGCTGGGAATCTCTTAAAAATCTCCAAAGTCTAGACCACACTATAGACCAGTTAAATCATAATCTATGGAGATGGGACATGGGCATTAGTTGTTAAGTCAGAGTGATTCCAATGTACAGATATGATTGGAATCACTGTCCTAGTCCTTCCTGAGAGCCCATCTATAGAACTGACCATGGGTTACACAAGCCATTCCAATAGCCTTATAATAAATTCCATTCTTTTTGTGTATGCTGCCTGAATTTACTTATTTCACTTAAAAGCAAAAAAGACTAAGTTGAAATTTGGGAATTATATACTTTGCCAACACTAAACGGGGGGCTAGACAGGGGTCTTATTGTACAAACTAGTGTACAATGTGGAGATTTAACTAATCTTTGAGTTTTTAGTTATATACTACTTTTGCAAAAAAAAAAAAACCTTAAAGTTGCATTCAAAGACATATAAAACGTAATATGGCATATATAATTGGGTGAAAAGAAATGGAGATAAACATTAGACCCTAGTAAACCAGGCATGATGTGCCATTAGTTTTCTTCCAAGTTTCCTGTTAGCCAGGAAAGGGCAACTAGTTTAATCAACCCATTGCATTTACGTTTGACAAAAGCAAATTACCTAGAAATACAAATGTTCTTGGTATAAAAGGCAGACATGAATTTCTTCCTTAGGTCCTTGTTAAAAAGAGGCAATGAGTTTGGAAGCATGTCAAGAAAACACAAGGCAGAACAACAAACACAATGGGTGAGACATAATGTTAGGCCAGAACAGCAGAAAGGAAGATGAATGCTGAATCAAACCAAAGAGCCCAAGGAAGGCTGAAACCTCTTTAAATCACCCCCTCTTTTAGGGAAAGGGCCAATACCCTCCTCCATTGTTGAGAAGAAAACCGGTGAATCTGGGAGCAAGGATAGGAGCAAGTCCTGGAATTGTTCATTCACAGGTACCTGCCCCATTAGATGTTTCCCATCTCTGAGACTGCCTCTCAGGGTCCCACTAGGGAGACTTGCAAGTTTTACCTTCTGTTCCATTTGCTGAGTACCTTCCCACCTAGTCAATTCCAGCTCCTTTAAAATTTCTTATCTACTCAATGAATGTCCTCTGCTTAGGACCTCCTTGGACTTTTAGAATCTTCCATGGAAAGGTTACAGCGTTGCCTACAGACTTGCAAACACTAGTCATCCAAGTGTACACAGGCATCATGAGTGGAGAGAAGGTTAAAATGCAGATTCCTGAGTTGGACTTCTAGGGATTTGATTCGGTTGGTCTTCAATGGGCCAAAAAATCTATACCTTTAAAAACATTGCATACAACATTGATTCACTTGCACTAGACTTGGAGAAGCCTGTCTTAGGGATTTCTCAGAGTGCCTTCACTACTTTTATGCCTTTCCCTTCTGTATCCCCACCTTCATATTTCCTAAACATTTATTATATTCCTGGCACTACACTAGGTCCTTTGTCATAAGTCAACTTAATACATTTTTATAAAAACTCCTTGTGGTAAATATTGTTTCTCCCATTTTATAGGAGATGAAACTAAGGTTCAGGGATCTTGAAAACTTAAATAAGTATTTCAAGGACACAAGAACATATTGGAGTCATAAAGATAAAAAAAAAGACACTTTTTCTTTTAAAGAGAAAGGATGAGAAAGAGCTGTGTAGGAATTCCAGTAACACAATGCTGTGAATAAAACCGACTAAGCTCAGAGAGTCAATGGCTCATGCCTCAGTTTCTCCATTGACCAAATTAGAAATGACACAGGCTTTAAATGAAGTTAGAAGACTTGAGGGGAAACATGGTTTCCAGGTGCAAAATATGATTAGCATGACAAGAAGCATAACAAATTGATCAAACTGCTGGTTAGACACCCAGAGTCCTCACAAAACATCATCTTGCTGCACTAAATGCCAATCAATGAGGATTAAGGGGATTGAATTTTCCTTGGAGAAATGTGAGTTTTTAAAATGAAAAGGAAAAAGGCTTAGATTAATAGCCACGAAGGGTTCTGCAGACACAACACTAAGGAAATCAGTCGTTTGACAAACTTTCTATTAGCAGGGAAAGCATGTAGCTCAGAATCATGGAAACTCTGAATGTAAGTCTGGAAGGAACTTATTATGTGAAATATCATGATTAGCAAAACAAAATCCTTCTAGGTATCTCCTAGGTAAATGAAAGAAAAACTTAATCAGACTACTTCCTTAAAATTTCCATTTTATGGAAATATATCTGTGTGATATACAAAAAAGATATAATACAGTTACGTATGTAATATATATAACACATATACAACGATATATATACACACAATTTATATATACAGAACAGATAATACATATATAATTATATATATACAATTTTTATATGTGTGGCATTTTCTTTTTCTGTGTCTCCAAAATGCAATGCAAGTTTAATACTGTGATTAATAACTGAGGTTAAATTGAGATACTCTCAAAGATTATTGCACATTCAAAAGAATGTTTGATAAGAATTTGGTGGCCACGTATTGAATGGAGCACTGGGTGTTATACACAAACAATGAATCATGGAACACTACATCAAAAACTAATGATGTAATGTATGGTGATTAACATAACATAATGAAATTAAAAAAAATAATTTGGTGGCCATCAGACTTCTGAAAGGAGAAAGGGAACTTCCATTTATTATAATTCAGAACCAGCACATTGTTCCCAATCATTCCTGGGCTATTAAATTTGGAAAGGTGGGCCACACAAGAGTTGAATCCATTGTTGGGCCCATTTGGGTTATACCAATGCAGGCTGTGACTTATCTTCATCACACAGTCCCTGAACAAAGGCCTAAAAGTATTATCAGGTATCAGGAGGGACTTTCAAGGTGCTGTAGAAAACAGTCACCTTGCATGAGCCAATAAAAGCAATTCCAGGTAATAAAGAGGCAGTGTTGTAGAATTAGCCAGATATTAGTTTGGTTGCAGTTCTTGTCCCTATATCTTCATTGTCTCCCCTAATTCCTTGGCCTAAGGTCTCACTTTCACAAATAATCTTTGGTATTTCGTGGTCTGAATTGTTCCCAACTTCTTTTTTGATTTAATGGCTTCAACTGGCTACTATCAACATCTTGCTTTTCAGGTCATGGGCTGCAGGTACCACCTAGAGATTTCTTTCTTGTCTTGATTCTGAATGTCTCTGCCTCCGTGTTACTTGGGCTTCATACTCAATAACTGATTAATTAACTCTTTAAAGTATGCATATTTATCGACATTTCAGGAAATGACAGATGTTCGTGAGGATGCAGAGAAAGGGGAACCCTCTTACACTCCTGGTAGGAATGCAAATTGGTGCAGCCCCTCTGGAAAACAATATGGAGGTTACTCAGAAAGTTAAAAATAGAGCTACCCTATGACCCAACAATTGCACTACTAGGTATTTACCCCAAAGATATAAATGTAGAGATCTGAAGGAGCACCTGCACC
>NW_027397086.1:12428600-12534032 GCF_003265705.2 Callorhinus ursinus
ATATATATATATATATATATATATATATATATATACATATATATATATACACACAAAGAAATACTACTCAGCCATCAAAAAGAATGAAACCTTGCCATTTGCAATGATGTGGATGGAACTAGAAGGTATTATGCTAAGTAAAATAAGTCAATCAGAGAAAGACAATTATCATATGATTTCATTCATACAATAAATAGGAGCATAGGGGAAGGGAGGGAAAAATAAAACAAGACAAAATCAGAGAGGGAAACAAACCATAAGAGACCCTTAACCATAGGAAACAAACTGAGGGTTGCTGGAGGGAAGGGGGTGAGGGGATGGGGTAACTTGGTCATGGACATTAAAGGAGGGCATGTAATGTAATGGGTACTGGGTGTTATATACAACTGATGAATCACTGAGCCCTACCTCTGAAATGAATAATACATTATATGTTAATTAATTGAATTTAAATTTTAAAAAAAGAATAAAATAAAATATTGTCTGTCCCCATGAAATTCACAGCAAGATAGAAAATGAATTCCCATTAGTGTGTTACTGAAGTGATAGGAAAGGTGACAAGGAGGTAACCCTGACATGCTCTATTGGGGTCATAGAAGGACTTCTGAGAGAGGTGAAGTTTAATCTGAGAGTAGAGGACAGAGAAAGGTAGGGTTAGCAGAAATAAGTGTTCAAGTAGGGAAAACAGCACATCTTCAGGCCTAGGGGTGAAAGGGAGCCAGTGTCTGAAGGTTGAGAAGAAAACCGTACGGTGTGGCTAAGGAAAAATTTTCAATTAGAGAATTGGTTGAGAAGGATACTAAAGATGTGGGTAGGAAACAGATCTGAAAGGGCTATGAAATTTAGATTATTCTGAGGGCAAGGAGGGCCTGTGAAAGGATTTTTAGCAGGGTCAGGTAAGATGGTGAGAAAAATCACTTGAAAAATCATTCTTGTGGTGTACAAGAATAAACGTCTTCTTTTTCTCCTATCCTATGATGAGCAATATTGAAACAGATCCAAACAATATCATTATGGAAGGGGCTAGTCTACACTGAAGGCTAGCCCACTTGCTCTCCTTCTTGGCTACTGTTAAAGAGCAATGACTTTGGGCATTCCTATACACCAACAACAAGACAGAAGAGAGACAAATCAAGGAGTTGATCCCATTTACAATTGCACCCAAAACCATTAGATACCTAGGAATAAATTTAACCAAAGAGGCAAAGGATCTGTACTCAGAAAACTATAAAATACTCAGGAAAGAAATTGAAGAAGACACAAAGAAATGGAAAAACGTTCCATGCTCATGGATTGGGAGAACCAACATTGTGAAGATGTCAATGCTACCTAGAGCAATCTACACATTCAATGCAATCCCCATCAAAATACCATCCACTTTTTTCAAAGAAATGGAACAAATAATCCTAAAATTTGTATGGAACCAGAAGAGACCCCGAATAGCCAGAGGAATCTTGAAAAAGAAAAGCAAAGCTGACGGCATCACAATTCCGGACCTCCAGCTGTATTACAAAGCTGTCATCATCAAGACAGTATGGTACTGGCACAAGAACAGACACATAGATCAATGGAACAGAATCGAGAGCCCAGAAATGGACCCTCAACTCTATGGTCAACTCACTTCGACAAAGCAGGAAAGAATGTCCAATGGAAAAAAGACAGTCTCTTCCACAAATGGTGTTGGGAAAACTGGACAGCCACGTGCAGAAGAATGAAACTGGACCATTTCCTTACACCGCACACAAAAATAGACTCCAAATGGTTGAAAGACCTAAACGTGAGACAGGAGTCCATCAAAATCCTAAAGGAGAACACAGGCAGCAACCTCTTCGACCTCAGCCGCAGCAACTTCTTCCTAGAAACATCGCCAAAGGCACGGGAAGCCAGGGCAAAAATGAAATATTGGGGATTTCATGAAGATAAAAAGCTTTTGCACAGCAAAAGAAACAGTCCACAAAACCAAAAGACAACCGACAGAATGGGAGAAAATATTTGCAAATGACATATCAGATAAAGGGCTAGTATCCAAAATCTATAAAGAACTTATCAAACTCAACACCCAAAGAACAAATAATCCAATCAAGAAATGGGCAGAAGACATGAACAGACATTTTTCCAAAGAAGACATCCAAATGGCCAACAGGCACATGAAAAAGTGCTCAACATCGCTCGGCATCAGGGAAATCCAAATCAAAACCTCCATGAGATACCACCTCACACCCATCAGAATGGCTAAAATTAACAAGTCAGGGAACGACAGATGTTGGCGGGGATGTGGAGAAAGGGGAACCCTCCTACACTGTTGGTGGGAATGCAAGCTGGTGCAACCACTCTGGAAAACAGTATGGAGGTTCCTCAAACAGTTGAAATTAGAGCTACCGTTCGATCCAGCAATTGCACTACTGGGTATTTACCACAAAGATACAAATGTAGGGACCTGAAGGGGTACGTACACCCCAATGTTTATAGCAGCAATGTCCACGATAGCCAAACTGTGGAAAGAGCCAAGATGTCCATCGACAGATGACTGGATAAAGAAGATGTGGTATATATACACAATGGAATATTATGCAGCCATCAAAAGGAATGAGATCTTGCCATTTGCAACGATGTGGATGGAACTGGAAGGTGTTATGCTGAGTGAAATAAGTCAATCAGAGAAAGACATGTATCATATTACCTCACTGATATGAGGAATTCTTAGTCTCAGGAACAAACTGAGTGTTACTGGAGTGGTTGGGGGTGGGAGGGATGGGGTGGCTGGGTGATAGACATTGGGGAGGGTATGTGCTACGGTGAGTGCTGTGAATTGTGCAAGAGTGTTGAATCACAGATCTGTACTTCTGAAACAAATAACGCAACATATTTTAAGAAAAAAGAAAAAGAAGAAGATAGCAGGAGAGGAAGAATGAAGGGGAGTAAGTCAGAGGGGGAGACGAACCATGAGAGACGATGGACTCTGAGAAACAAATTGAGGGTTCTAGAGGGGAGGAGGGTAGGGGGATGGGTTAGCCTGCTGATGGGTATTAAAGAGGGCACATTCTGCATGGAGCACTGGGTGTTATGCACAAACAATGAATCATGGAACACTACATCAAAAACAAATGATGTAATATATGGTGATTAACATAACAATAAAAAATTAAAAAATAAATAAATAGAAGAAAAAAAAAAGAGCAATGACTTTGGACCCAGAACAGCTTTCCTGTCACCATTCAGGTGACAAGACTGGGGAGACCAAATAAGTGCCACCCATGAACAAGAATAATCCCCGTGAGATATGCCATCCCTTACTTACATAAGCAAGCAAGAAAAGACTGAGACAGGAATCAAAAAACAGACATTTTATATATCATGCCAAAGACCGCTGAGGGTAAGTAAAAATCTAAAAAATGTCATCCATCATCCATCCAGGCAATTGTCTGCTCTGACAGCTTATGCAGGGACCAAGGACATATTGCTCGAAATCTTTGGAGGAGGGGTACATTCTGCGCCTCTGTGTCCTTAAAAACGAGCTTTAAACTGGGGACACCTTTCAGTTTCTCATCTGCAAGGATCTATTTATTTAGCAATCTTGCAAAAGTTTTCTTAACTGATTTGCATTTTTAATTTGCACTGGCAATAGTAGGAAAGCTAGCATAGATTAGCCCAGTAGATTTCAAACTAGGATTTCTTCCACATCCCAGGCTTTAGGAATATGGTTCAGTTCCAGAGCCCCAAGACCTCCTTCAATGAGAAAAATTCCATTATTTCAGTTTCATATTGGGGTTCCATAGGTAATATATTTCATTAAAGAAACAGTTCCATTGTTTGGGGGAAAATCATAGTAAGAATAGGTTTATAGAAAGAAAAAAGAATCAGAAGACTCAAATTTAATTGGCTGTTTGATCTTTAACAAAGTCCTCCTTTCTGAGCCATGATTTCCTCAACTGAATATTGAGGACCAAAATAGAGATAAACTCTAGTATTCCTTTTAGATTTAAGATTCATATATCTATCTTGAAAGCCACAGGAATGCAACATAAAAGTATAGCTACTTCTTTTCGAGAGTGTCCCTTCCTAGGAGAAATTTTGATATTATTCTTCACTTCTGAAATACCCTTTTGTATTGAACTTCTTTCAATCCCACAGATGGTCTCTCTTTGCTTCATGATATCATTCTCTTTATTCTAAAATATAGAATTGCATTCATATTTTTTAGTCAGTAGTTCTTAAAATAAGGCAAATTCTGAGCTCATTCCCCAGGACTATCCACATATGCACTCAGGTGTGCATACTACTACAGACCCCAGCAAGCCCATTCATACACTTGTCTTAGGGGCACCTGGGTGGCTCAGTTGGTTAAGCATCTGCCTTTAGCTCAGGTCATGATCTTGGGGTCCTGGGATCGAGTCCCACATCAGGCTCCTTGCTCAGTGGGGAGTTTGTTTCTCCCTCTCCCTCTCCCTCCTCTCCCCGACTTGTGCTCTCTCTCTCTCAAATAAAAACTAAAATCTTAAAAAAAAAAAAGAATTTTGTCTAACTCCACCCTCTAATGCATTCATTTATCAAATGTTTGCAGACTCTCAACTATGGCCTCTCTAGATTCTCGCATCTCAAATAAACAGATATCATTTTTATGTAGGATTGCATTTTATTTTTCTAGAGACTCATAAGCCAGAGAAAAAGGTAAATCTGTAAAAAAGTCAAAAGCTGAAGAGTGGCAGCTGTAGCAATATGGAGGCTAGTGGAAGTTACTGACAGAGACAGAGCCACGTAAACTAATAAGTTTCAGAGCCAGGGGCCCAGGCCCTTGGCTTTTTGCCAAATTTACTTTTCCTTTCATCGAAAGATCACTAAAGCTGTGAATACATGAATTCTACTTCTTTCTCTCTGAAGGACATCGGAGGCTTTAGAAGACATTTGATGGTCCTTGACTAGGAGCATTAAGACACTAAATTACACTGACACGGTCCATAAATCACCAAATGAGTGAGATCCAGACAGTGGGCCAGTGTGAATGGGTCACATCAAGAATGAAAGTCACCAAGATCAAGTTGGAGATATGCAGGCTACATATGGGGTCCAGGTAAACATCTGAGATGCTTCTTCTTTGTTTGTATACTGTACAGGAAAGAAGAGGGAGGAAGGCAGTTCTTCCCTAAATCATGATGAGGACTATTATAAAACCAGTTTAGCTCAGGGAGTCAGACTCCCTGGCTTCCAATGGCATGTCCTGCTGTTACTTTGTGACCTTGGATATCTTACTTCCCTTTTATAAACCCACTTTATAGGGTGAGCCTACAGATTGAACGAGATACTTTGCAAAGTGCTTAGCTTAGCACTTAACAGAGTGTTCAGAAGATGTGAAGAGCATATAATTATAACAATCATTTTTTAATCTCATTTTGATTTGGCTCATTTTAGTTTACAATATCTCACAGGAGGTGGGTGGGAGAAATGCACCCCGAGTATATTTCATCACTGACATTGTTAAAGGAGACCAAATTTTATTCAGTTGTATTAACTGTTTTTAAATTCTCTGCAAAGAACACACGAGTATCCCTCGTACTTGGGACAGACCACTCACATCATGGTACGTCATAGAAACATTTTTTCATCAATATTCATGCATTTCTTCTTCACACCAACCCTGCTAGTCAGGCAGAAGTATCTTCTTTTACAAATATTAAAACTTAGGCATTGAGAGATCAAGTAATGATAGTAATACTATTAATAATAATAAAATAGCTACTTTGTTTTTTTAAAGATTTTATTTATTTGACAGAGAGAGACACAGCGAGAGAGGGAATATAAGCAGGGCGAGTGGGAGAGGGAGAAGCAGGCTTCCTGCTGAGCAGGGAGTCCAATGCGGGGCTCGATTCCAGGACCCTGGGCTCATGACCTGAGCCGAAGGCAGACATTTAACAACTGAGCCACCCAGACACCCCTAAAATACCTACTTTTAATAGTATTCACTATATGTGCAGTATGGCACAATCTCCTTAAAATACATTTTTTACAATGAACTCTCACACAAATTCTATGATGTAAGTTGCTTGTTTCCCCTTTGTGGGTGAAAAAACTGAAGTTCACAGAGATTAGTCACTTTGCTGATGATAAGGGTGAAGCTGGAATCCAGGTGCCCGTCTATCTGGAGTTCAGTTTCTCTGTCCTAAGAATGTTTCTTCAAGTTACTCAGTAACCAGTGGCAACATCGCATCTTGCATCTAGATTTCTCACCTCTTTTGGCTTAGACATCCCAGAGTCCTGGGATATATTAGATGGCTAGGGTTCTCATAGCAAAATAACACAGACAGCGTGGCTTAAACAATAGAAATTTATTTTCTCACAATTCTGGAGGCTAGAAGTCCAAGATCAAGGTGTTAGCCATATTGGTTTCTTCTCAGGACCCCTTTCCGTAGCTTGTAGATGGCCATCTCCTCCCTGGGTCTCCGCATGGTCTTCCCTCTGTGTGTGTCTGTATCCTAATCTCTTTTTATGAAGATACCAGCTATATTGGATCAGGCCCAACCTAATGACCTCATTTTAACTTAACTGACTCTTTAAAGATCCCATCTCTAACTACAGTCACATTCTGAAGTGTTGGGGGTAGGACTTCAACATATGAATGGGGGACACAATTCAGTCTGTAATTTGGGAACCTTAACTTTGATCAGTCTTTGGCCATCCTGGTCTCTCTGTCAAAGAAAATGTTCTAGCTATTGCTGATATTCCCATATTGTAGAGAATGCATCAGCTTTGTCCCAAACAAAGGACAATGTCAGTTCTTATAAAATAAATAGTGGTCTTGAATGGAGGAAGTTTAGAAAGGATTAAATAGCAAGTGAAGGCTTGAAATAAAAATAATTTGAAAATACAGTCACTATTGTAAGCAATTTAAGAGCATTAACTTAGTTGACTCTTGCAATAATGCTATGATATAATTGTTATGATAATATGCTGAGAAAGGGTAAAAACTGTCATAATTATTCTGCACATAATTATTATACCTGCCTTTAGTAGAAGAGATGACTTACACTGATCAAGCAAATCCTGAGCACATATAATGCATCAGGCACTGTGCTAGGTGTAGAGATGTTGAGGACTTTCAAAGACAGAATACTTCAACGGGAATCAGGGCTAGGACAGAGGAGCACAATCATTAAAGAAGAACTTATTGTTGGCCAAGAATTCCTGCACACACCCTCGGAACAGATGTAGAAGTGTTGGCCAATGGATCAAATGACCTTATTATTTTCAGTGTTTTCTTATGACAAGTACTTTTTAAATTCTATCCACTGAGACAAACGAGTTTGGCACAAGGGCTTCCTTGGCATTTGAGAAAAAAGCTCTGAATAGGAGTTACTGTCCGTCCCCTGGTCCTCTATATTCCTTCTTACCACTCCATCTGTTTGTATTCAAGCCCGGGCCTTACTTATCTAAGGCTCCGAGGTGAACTCTGATTGACTTAAACTGGTGGTAGGGGTCCACCTTACCTTTCTGTATGTATTTACGGAGACTGATTGCCACTCACACTTGTAGATGGGAGCAGAACTGGGAAAGGAACAGTTGAGTAAGATGTGCCTGGCATAGGACATGCGTTTAAGCAGGTGATGGCATTGTGTCCGGGAGGTCAGTTTAGAGAGAGAGGGAAACAGGCAGTGTCCATCTGGTGGAGGTCAGAGAGCCAGTGGGATGAGAGGAGCAAGCAGCACTGGGGATCTTTGATTCTTGGCACAAAACCATTCACTCAGTGCTCTATTTGGGGTTCATATCTTTCTCAAGAAATTTGAAATTGTTCAAAATTCTTAATCACATGGCTAAAATGTTTGGCTATGAATTAGACACAGTCTTTATGTAATACATGAATCAGGTGTTAAACTTGAAAGGCATTAACGTCCCCTTTCCTTTCTACCCCACCTGTAGTCTCTTTACATTCTCAATAACAATTCCGTTTTTCTGATTGCTAAATACTGTGAAATTTACTTAGATTGTTAGATTTTTTTTGTCTCCACTGGAATTTTGCACATGGCCAGGCTCATCCAGCATGGAATTTGGTGAATTTTGTAGGACAACCAGTACAAACCGCTCCGCAATTTTCCTTATTATTAAATGTTTTTTATATCGGAATAAATTTGTCTTTCAAATTGGTCAAGGTTGCTTGCAATTCTAATATGTCTTCCCAAGACTACGGCAGTAGTTTTCCACATTCTCTGCTTCAAATGGTGCTTTATTAAAAAAAATTAGGGTAAGTATCATTAAGAATAGGATGAACAGATTCTTGCTGAGGAGGTAAGTCACTCCTATGGGAAGGAGACATTTATGATCTGGCATATGGTGAACATTCTCTTCAGTGCTGGTGATGGTAGGAACTCGTTGGGTGTAATTCACAATTAATTGTGCCCAACAGTTCAATAATAATTCAGATGGAAAGAGAAATGCGAAAGGATTCTTAGTTCCTGGGGCTGTCTTCTTGGCAACAAATATCCAGAAACTAAGTTTCACATTTGGGAACTGTGCTGTATTTCTGTTTTTCCCTCTTCTCCTTGCCTGTACCCCTCCCTTCTCCATCCTTGGCTTTTAACTCTCTGTCTCTATCTTTTCCTCTTCTTTTTTTTCATTTTTTAATCCATCTTTGAGATTCCCTCTCAGCTTCCAGCCTCTTTTTTCATCTTATATGCCACTGAGCTGTCTCTGACTGAAGATTTCTCAATCTGGAATGATCCAAGACTGTAGCTGGAGCCTATCTCAGTATATGATAACAGAGTTGGGAAAAATGACATTATTTTCTGCCTGCATCAGTGTGAGATGCAAATATACACAATTACTTACTTAATGATGATTCTCCCTGTATGCCCTTTTCTAAATGTCCAGAATGAGAAGGTTGGGATTAGTTGAAAGAAGTGGGTAGGGATTCTTCCTAAAGGGTGACAGACAACCAACATTCATCCTTTACTCTGTCTACAATCTGCTGTGAGGAAAAGAGCAAGTTCAGCAGTTTTTGCAAAATAACCAACACAGCAAGAAAGGCAGGCAAACAGATTGCTCAGATGGACTGACTCTTAATAACTAGATCTATCAAGTCCCAGATTTGTTGCTTGCTGGGAGACTTCAAAGTGGGTCTGCTTTTAAATAGTTGATTTCCCCAAATTAGGGGAAACCCTCTGAAACATTTAGCAATGTGGGCTGTACTTTTGAGAGACCCAGGGAGGCTCGCTTTGATGTCATCTTTGGTGGTATGATTTCACAATTTCTCCAAAGAGCTGTGTCATCATCTTGACTCCCTTTCTTTTGATTTATCTGTGAATCAGTTTGGTTGCCAACTTGCCAACTGTTTATATCTATGCACCTACAGACCTACTCCATACCCTGTTCTACCCTCCTTTGTGCACCAGGAAACTGTTATTGACTATCATTGGTCTCCTTTGTCCCATGCCTACTGGTGGGTTCAGCCAGTGGGAGGTGTTGGCCACATCTGTGGAGGGCAGGGGAAAAATAAGGTTGGGATATATATTCTGCAGGTCTCTCCCTTCTGGGCCACAATGGCTTAACTAACTGCCCCCCTTCACAGAAGCCACTGCTCCTGCTAGGTAGTCCTCTCCTACTGCCAGCAACTGAACTCTCTGTAGGTGCCTGTAACTGCTTCATCACCTTGTCCTTTCAGATCCCAGAGCATTGAGAATGCCCTGCTCTTGCTAGTACTGGGGTGCTTTCTCAATCCTCTTTTGTGTCCCTTCACCCTACCCTCCTGATTGTTAACCGTCCCTGGACTGAGCTCTCCGTAAACAGCCTTTGAACGTGCCACTTGTTTGCTATCAGTTCTGTGACCAATAAAAACGAGGGTCAGTTATATGAAGTCATATGTAGTAATCAGTAAACGATGTCATATGTAGGTAGATTTAAGCCTATGTATCTGTTGTAGAGGCTTAGACAGGTCAAATGCTTTGCTCAAGGTCACAGGGAGAGTTATTGGTGGAACCAGGACTAAAACCCGTCTTCTTCAGGACCTACATACACATAATCCCCAAGTGTGTTCCATGGACCACCAACCTCATGGCTTTGTCATGGTCTAAAAGATGGAAACAACTATACTATGCTTTACTATACTATACATATCTTAGGGAATTACAAAACATGTTAGCAATTTATAGGCTTTGAGAAATCCTGTAGTGATGTACCTAGTTAAAGTCAACTTTGTTTAAAGGAGAATTTGCCACCTGTATCACTGCAGAATCTTTTCCCCCCTTTCTCATAACCCCCTGTATCCTATGGAAATAATGGCCTGTGAAATCCAGGATGAATGTGTCTGCTTCCCTAAGCATACTTGAAAAGAGGACCACTCCAGTGCTCCAGAGTTTATGAATTGGTCAGTCAAGCTCCCTGGAGCGACCTGAACCTCTCAGCCCAGGTGTAATGATGGTGGGGGAGGATCTTGACTGAGCTGGGCTGGGGTTGTGTCTGTTCAAAAAAGAAACAGCAGGCCCAAAATGGACTCACTTTTGCTAAACCCCACCAAGACTTGGTACTTAACCTACTTGCAGTTTCAGTCTCCCCCAGGTAAATCTGCATGATAAGACCCTCTGTTTTTCCCTAAGGAAAGAAAACCTAGCCTGAATTAATTCACATTTTAACTTCCTTGTCCCACCCTTCTGCCTATAAAAACCTCCCATTTTGTATAACTCCTAGGAGCTCCTTTTTTCTTGTTAGATGGGATGCTGCCTGGTTCATGAATTATTGAATAAAGCCAACAGAATTTTCAAATTTACTCAGCTAAATCTTGATTTTTAACAGATTCAATCCACTATGTCCATAAGGGTGGGGTCAGATCCTTGAAACATGGCTCCTGAGACAGATTCTTGAATGGGGGATGTGCTCAACAACAGAAGCTCATCTTAGCCTTTGCGACACCTCCAAACACATCCA
This sequence comes from Callorhinus ursinus, assembly GCF_003265705.2. Taxonomy (NCBI): domain Eukaryota; kingdom Metazoa; phylum Chordata; class Mammalia; order Carnivora; family Otariidae; genus Callorhinus; species Callorhinus ursinus. Next base: position 12,439,506 of record NW_027397086.1, read on the forward strand.
CATTATTCTTTTGAAAAGGCATAGCATAATGATTTGCAGAGCCTGAGGAGACTACTTTTTGTTCATCTGGATATTTTCATTCTCCAACAGTGAAGTCAAGACATATCTGGACTAAAAATGCTTCCTCTAAAAGTAGATATTGGCTTTTGTTTCCCATCCTATAGGCAGATGATTGTCCCTCATCACACACACACACACACACACACACACACACACACACACGCACGAGCAATGTTCAGCTTAGTATCCCTTAGATACTGTTCTCTGTTTCTTTCTGGTCAATAATGCCACTTAGCCTTACTTAATGCAGTTTCTGCTTCAGTCATCACAACTCAAGGTGAGGAAAAAGGAACGCAACTCGCAGGTATCGAATACCTGTACCAGCTAGCTCCTTTATATCTTACTCCTCTCCTCTGTGGCTCAGTGTTCCCCACGTGAGGAAACTGAGGCTTGGCACTTTTATGTTCCTTGCTCAAGGTTTTAAGGACAACGAAGGTTTTAAACTGCCAGCTGCCTACCCACACTCATTCTTTTATTCCATGTATAGGCAATGCTGCCTGCTGTGGGGCACGCATGGTTGAGGGACCGAGATTACAGAGTTAAAAAAAAAAATGCAACAGAGATGACTTGGATCTGTTCACCAAAGTATATCCATGGGAATGTGGAGGCCACAAAAGGGGAAGTGGCCAATTCTATAGGAGGTAAGTGTTGGAGCCAGTTTTGAAAATGGGAACTTTACTGGTAGAACGTGGTGAGGTAAGACGTTCCACAGAGGAGATAGCATTCTGAGCTTGGCATGTTGTAAAAAATAGTTATAACATCTCCACTCTCATTTACTCAGGTGCCCTTTGGCTGAAAGTACACACACAGAAGGCTAGGTGGCAGAAGCATTTTTCTTAAGATAACCAAATTCCATTTGCTTTAAATAGAGCATTCAGTCTGAACTTTGAACAAATGACCTGCCCACAATTAACATTTTGTCAGGGTCAACTGTACAGAGCTCTGGATGGGTGATAGTTTTCTCTTAACTGAGCCCATAGAGTTTTTCCCCCAAATCATGCATGCTGTTTTCCAAATGAGTTTCTAGGGAAGTAAAATTAGTTTGCTTTAGGACCACTAATAGGAAGTTGCTTTTCTTTCCTCAGGCACTCCAAAGGGGTTGTAAACTTGGATGTTTACCACTGTTGCCACCTATGGGATATTGAGCTCTCTCAGGACCTCTTACCCAGAAACAGCTTCTGCAGTTCCTCTTTTGTATGCTAATTGATAATACTTATTTTTTAGTAATGCTTCTTTTTGCATACTATTTGAATTGGCTGCACTGTAAATTAGAATGAGGAAGAGAGCAGTGCCAAGTATCTGCTACTGGATACAGCCTTCAAAAAGAAGGCAGGTTGGTTGTAAAGTGGCTTCAAAAAACGGCTGAGAAATTTCAGCCTTTGGCTGTAACTTTCCACCGTACAATTCAAAGAAAGCATTTTCTTATGAAGCCTCAGCTCATTCCAAATCGTACAAAATGGAATTTAGGGGGACAAACAGAGACTAAAAACTTCTTAATATCTCTCAATTTGGCATTTGTTCCTTCAATCACTCGGTTGCTGGTGAATCCATCCATCCAACATATAATGAATATTGTACTATGTATAATAATACATCGAAACAGACGCTACTATATTGAGATAATCAGATGTGAATACTGCCTTCAGAATTATTCCTCCAGGGGCGCCTGGGTGGCTCAGTTGGTTAAGCGTTCCACTCTTGATTTTAGCTTAGGTCATGATCTCAGGGTGGTGAAAGCAAGCCTTGCATGGGGCTCCAGACTGGGTGTGGAGGCTGCTTAAGAGTCTCTCTCTTGCTCTCCCTCTGTCCTTCTCTGCCTTCTCAAAAAAAAAAAAAAAAAAAAAATTCCTCCAGACTGACCTTCTCTGAAGGTATGTACTTTGTGTTTTGTCCACTATTAAGTCTCCAGAGCCTAGCAACATATCTGGAACATGGTTGGATATTAGGAATTTAGATGGGATTTGATGACCACACCACGTGTCTTTCCTCTGGTGGAGGCAAGATAAAATCTCTTTATGATCCCATCTGAACAAGCTATATAGGTAGAGGGAAAATAGTTGGATTTTTACAGAGTGCTTTTTGATTAATACTCAGGGAAGCATGACACAATGTTCAATGTAAGTTCTGAAACAAGTTGGAGGGGAGAACATGAATTCCACTTCCTAATTCTGAGTTAAGATGGCCTCTGTGGAGAAAATTGCAGCCCGGCTTACTTATCCAATGGCTGGTAACAGAATTGAAATAAAGAAGTCTGAGGGCACCTGGGTGGCTCAGTCGTTAAGCATCTGCCTTCGGCTCAGGTCATGATCCCAGGCTCCTGGGATCCAGTCCCGCATCGGGCTCCCTGCTTGGCAGGGAGCTGGCTTCTCCCTCTCCCACTCGCCCTGCTTGTGTTCCCTCTCTCGCTGTGTCTCTCTCTCTGTCAAATAAATAAAAAAATCCTTAAAAAAAAAAAAGAAGTCTGAAAGGGGCAGACCTGCCCCAATTTTTCATGTCCTTGTAAAATATTTTTGCCACACACCTGTATGGAGAGGAAGTGGTCTAGAGACAGTAAGAATGCCCAGAAGTATTCTGCCAACATTTACCTACATCCCTAGAGCAAGTTTAGGGGGAGAGGAACACATGGGCATGAATCTTTGAACTCACAGTGACTCTGCCCACATGCAAATCAGGTCTGATGAATATGGTAGGCACTGCCAGTTTAAAGTCATTCCTTCCTTTTGAAGGGTTTTGACTACTAGGTTAAGAAGTTTGAAATTTATCCTGCAGGAAAGAGAGCTATGACACCCACAAGGCAACCACACATAAAGGAGCAGCACAAATGAGTTCCTTTGTGATGAGGGAACAGTAGTGTATCTTTTTTTAAAAAGATTATTTATTTGAGAGAGAGCGAGTGAGCACAGGGAGGGGGGTGCAGGAGAGGCAGAGAGAATCTCAAGCAGATTCCACACTGAGCATGGAGCCCCACAAAGGGCTCAATCCCAGGACCCTGAGCTGAAACCAAGAGTCAGACGCTTAACTGACTAAGCCACCCAGGTGCCCCGGGAATAGTAGTGCATCTTGATTGTAGTGATGGTTCTGTGCATCTAGATATGAGATTAAATCACATGGATCCACCGACCCACACACACCCACATGCACAGACATGTGCCTAAAAATCTAATACTGAATAAGGTCTGGAGTCTAGCTAACAAGATTATACTGATGGTGATTCCCTGATTTGATACAGCACTAGTGAGTTATATAAGAATGGGAACAGCTGGGTAAAGGATTCTTGGGATTCTATGTACTATTTTTGAAACTCTCTTAGAATCTCTAATTATTTCAAAATAAAAAGTTGAGAGAGAGATAAATTACCCCACTCCTCCCTCAATTAAATGCTAATGCTCTAGGGAATTGAGACTTCCTTCATTAAGATGAGTTGGGATGGGGAAAGACCAGAGGCTAAGTGTCCATATGGAATCTCAGGCCTTTTTTTCTTCTGTTAATACATTAGCAAAATTCCATTTTCCTAAATAAAAAATTTGACTCTGGGGAGAGAGAAGTAAACACATTACAGACAGAAAAAAAAAGATTTAAATGTAAAAATAATTATTTTAATCATGTCTTCAGGTTTGGTACACCCCACAGGACAGTAGCCTGAAGCCAGGAGGAATCTGTCTATGCCAAGGAGGTTGTGTTTGGGAAGTTCAGAATGAATGCCTTTGAAATTTACACGTGATGTGAAGGCGGTTGTCAATTTCTCTGCATCACAATCTTTATTACTCTTTAATAGCAATCACCTTTAGTTAAAAGGCTTTATAGACCCAGGACAAGGTATAACCTAGGAGGAAAGCAGCACACAAGATTAATATCTTTATGTAAGAGAGTTTTTAACATCTTAATATGCTGTCACACATATTTTTTTCCTAACTTTACAATTATAATTATTTGAGGGAATTATTGGTTGGGTATTTAATTAGCTTGGTTGTGTGTGTGTGTGTGTGTGTTTGTGTGTGTGTGTGTATCTATCTCTGTGTGTGTGTGTGTGTGTGTGTGTGTGTGTGTATCTTTTTATTAGCTTCATTTTACTCTCAGGAAAACAAGGCACCAAGTCTTGAGATGCCTCTGTCCCTGATCTCATACTGAACCAGGGCAGCACTGAGATTGGAATCTTGCTCTCCACAAGAACCACAGCCTTGACCGTTATTCTCTGTGACCAGGCTGAACTTTGGTTTCCAAGAAGCATGAGAACAAACACATTATGCCTAATGATGCATGGAAAAAAAGAGCCTAACTTATGTGTTCTCAGGAATATGAGAAGATACATATTTTTCACACATTTGGCAGATAAAATTGCAGCCATTTGCATGGAGCTTTCAAACCAGATCTCATTCCAAGAATGTTAAACTAATAGAAGCTGCAACTGTCTGCTATAGCGTTCAGAGCCAATCTTTAGGGTTTGTTGCAAACTGAGGACTTTCTTGGACAACAAATACCACCAATGCCCCTTTGCAAATACTTCGTTTCCTCAAACATGCTGCATAATGTTCATTTTTAGATAAGTTGAGCAGTAAGAGAGAATATTTTTTTTCAAGAATATGATTACCTAATTCACTATTTTGGTGTCATTACAATGTTGGGGAAATACGGTCTCATCAATAAAGGGCGGAGGATTAATTGGATATCATCACGGAAAAAAATTGAGTTCCTATCTCATATCTTACACATAATTAAATTCCACATAGATTACTGACCTAAGAGTGAAAAGTAAACAATAAAGATTTTTGAGGAAATCATAGGAGGACATTTTTTTAAACCTTGGAATAGGCAAAGGTTTTTTAAACAGAAAGATAAAAAAATGATCAAAAAGATATATAGATTGATCTACAATAAAATTAAGTGCTTCTGTTCATTAAAAGATAGCAATAAAAAAAAAGTACAAACTCAATACCAGTGTGGGAAAAGGCATTTGGGATATGTATATCCAATAAAGAATTTCCTACAGTGTCCTACAAATGCATAAAAACATCTACAAATAAATAAGAGAAAAAAAGGGACAGATCAGGAAGTAGATAAATGCACAAAAGACTTGAACTGCTACCATATGAAAGAAGATATCTATATAGCCAATAAACAAGAAAAGTTGATCATTTTCATTAGGAATCTGGGAAAATGCAAATTAAAGCCTTAATGTATCACAACTACCATAATAACCACTACCAACAACAATAACAAATAACAACAAACTGCCAGTTGGAGTATAAACCAGACTGGGTACTTTGGGATACAACCCATATCTATCAAAGTTGAATATATGCCTAACCTGTGACTCATTAAATGAACTCTTAGGTACACACTCAACTGAAATGTATCACACATTCACTGTAAGACAAGTCCTAGAATGCTCATCTAAATATTATCAATCATGGCCCCAAGATGGAAATTATCAAGGTAGCCATCATCAGAATAAATAATTCTAGTATAGATGGTCCCGAATTTATGATAATCCAATTTATGATTTGGGGACTTTACAATGATGCAAGAGCAATATGCATTCAGTAGAAATCATAATTTGAATTTTGATCTTTTCCTTGGCTAGTGATATGTGGTAGAGACTCTCCTGTGATACTGGGTGGTGGTAGCAAACCATGGCTACCAGTCAACCAAGCAATCGCGAGGGTAAAAAACGGATGCGCTAACAACCACATGTACCCATACAAGCATTCTTGTTTTCACTTTCAGTACATTATTCAATAAATTTCATGAGATATTCAACACTTTGTCATAAAATAGGCTTTGTGTCGTGTGATTTTGTTCAACACTAAGCTAATGTAAGTGTTCTGAGCATGCTTAAGGTAGGCTGGGCCAATCTATGATAAGATTAGGTGTTTTAAGTGCATGTTAATTTAACAATATTTTCAACTTATCAGGCTTATCAGGCCATAACCCCATCATAAGTCATAAGTTATAAGTCATAAGTCAAAGAGGATATGTATATTCACAGAAAGAAATATAACACAGCAGTGAGAATGAAGATCCAGTGTTCCACACAGGAGTTTGAATCAATCTCATGAATATAATATTGAGCAAAAGATACAAAACTAGACACAAATAAGTATATATGTATATGCTTCCATTTATATAGAGTGTTTCTTTTTAAGAGTTATTTATTTATTTTAGTGAGAGAGACTGGGAGTGAGCATGTGTGCATGCACGCACAAGCATGGGGAGGGGCAGAGGGAGAGTAAGAGAATCCTCAAGCTGAGTCTGGGGCCGCCTCAGGGCTGATATCCCAGGACCCTAAGATCATAATCTGAGGGGAAATCAAGATTCCATCGTTCAACCAACTGAGCTACCCAGGCACCCCTATACAGTGTTTTTTAAGAAGGCACATGGAGTGGAGCCTGGGTGGCTTAGTTGGTTAAGCCTCTTACTCTTGATTTTGATTCAGGTCATGATCTCAGGATGGTGAGATTAAGTCTCGCATAGGGCTCTATACTGGGCATGGAACCTGGTTGAGATTTTTTCCCTCTGCCCCTCCCAGCTCACACACTCTTTCTCTCCCCCTCAAAAAAAAAGTACACGTAATGCATGCTATTACAAGTCAAGACAAGAGTTTCTTTGTGGGGTGGTAATGACAGAGAGAGCACAAAAGAGAGATTGGAGGGTGGTGATAATTTCTGTTTCTTGATCTGGGAGATGGTGACATGGGTTTGCTCGGTTTGTGAAAATTTATGAAGCTATATATTACGATATGTGATCAATTGCAGGTGCATATTACACTTCAGTTTTAAAAAAGTTTATTTTCTGGAGGTTTTTCAGATTTGCCACTCTGCTCTACTCCATTCAATTCATTCATTCATTCATTCATTCATTCATTCGTTATTTTGAGAACCCATCAAGTGCTAGATGTGTTCCTAAGAATGAAATAGCTCCTGTGAGCGATCTGTGAGGCTTACCCCTCCTCTGGTCCAGGTTTTCAATGTTTTTTTTTTCCTCCTAGGTTTACAGAAACAGCCACCTTTGTTGTCAGTCTTATCTTCTTCAAATTCACTCTCTGCATTGTTGATAAGGTCATCTTTCTAAAATACCCTGCATGCCCTTTCTGGCACATAGGACAGAATTTAAGTTCCTGAGTAATAATAAAAATAAATAAGAATAATAACATAGCTAACATTTATTGAGCTATTATTATGTGCTAGAGACTGTGTTTATACTTATTTAATCATAACAATCGGAATCTGTCTTGGAGTCTATATCATTGATTGCACTTTACCAATGAGGACGTTAAGGAACAGAAAGGGTACCTCGCTTGCCTGAAGTTATACAGCAAGTATGTGGAAGAAGGAGAATTTAAGCTGAGATAGACCTGTCTGTGGAGTTTATGTTCATTACCTAATTTTACCCAGACACTTCATGAAGTGTTCTCGTCTCAGTCCCTCCAGGCTTCTCCTGAAAATTCTACCCTGTTTGTAGTGCCCTGACTTCTGACCTTGTGCAAGGTCCTGCTCTTTCAGCCCACGGCCAAAATGTATCCACCTAGTCTCTCTATTTTAAAGATTTTATTTATTTATTTGAGAGAGAGAGCATGGATGGGGGGGCAGAGGGAAAGGGAGAAGCAGACTCCCCACTGAGCGGGGAGCCTGATGCAGGGCTCAATCCTAGGACCCCGGGATCATGATCTGAGCCAGAGGGATCATCAGGACCCCGGGATCATGATGCTTAACCAACTGAGCCACCCAGGTGTCCCTAGTCTCTTTTTCTCTATCCCTTTCTGCTACCACAATCACCTTTCTTAGTACAGCTCCTCATGCAGTGTTCTTGCTCAAAAATCTTCAATGGCTCTTTTTACCAATAGATTAAAGGCCAAAATTTTACACCTAAATGTATTGGCCCTTTATAATGTGGCCCAATTGCCTAATTACTCCTGCGCATTCCTCAAACCCTTCCGTCCAATTCAATTATTCATAATTCCTTTCCATTTTCCATGCCTTTGGTCTTCTGCTGCCAGTTTTCTTGAATCCCCAGCCCCTCCATCTCTAAAGGTCCGTGACCTACCTCTCCTCAAGTCTCACTCAAATAGCAGCACCTTCTTCAAAGAATCTGTCCTTATGCCTACGTCTTCCCTCATTCTTCTCAAGCTGGATTAGGTGCCCTTCCTCTGGTTTTCTGCACTTTCTGTTTCCACCTTTTTACAATTGTTTCTTTGTATGTGACAGAATAGTACAGGGCTTCTGCCTTCATATTAACCCCCACCCCAAACACACACACACACACACACACACACACACACACACAATTAGTGTCTAGAACACAATAGATGCCCAGTTCAGGTCTGTTGAACTAAACTGAAGTGGAGGTGGTATAGGAGCCTGATTTCACTCCCTCATGGGCAGAAATGGACATTTGCATTTACATAGTGCTTTAAGATTGCAAGATTACCTTTCCCTGTCTTATTTCATATGGTCTTCTTGAAATCACGATCACCATTTATTTTATTGTAAAACTGAGGCTCTGGGATGTGGATTTACCCAAGCAAAGTAATACAATATTATAAAAGAAATCCAGGTCTCCCCCAGGTAGTGAACTTCTCTAGAAAGCCTACCTCTTGACAGAAACACAAAGGAACAAAAATGAGGAGACAGTTTTTTTGTTGTTTGTTTTTAAAATATTTTTCCTGTCTTTAGTTTATTGTTAGATCTTTCAGGTCATTTTCTACTACCTTGCAGATAAAAGGTTACTGTTATCAAAATTAGGTCTCTCGTGTTTCTTTTCACTTATTATTTTCCCTTCACCTTTAAGCTCCACAGGGTAAAGTCCCTAGAGTCAGGAAGACACACAACACACAGTATTTCAGCAGGATACCATGGAGAAAAGAAACAACCTGGAAGAATACTATTGTAGGAGTCATCCAGACAAACTTTCTTCTGATTTCCTGGCTGCAGAATCTTAGTACACTCAAAGGCCCCAGAAAAGAAAGGTACAATTCAAGAAACCTAGTGGGGGACTTATGCGACTGAAAAGCATGGACTCAAGATCACTCCCCTACACTAGTAAGGAGAGTTAAAATAATATACCTATGTACACTGTACTTATATGCATTGATTTAATAACAATTAAGTGCCAGGCATGGTGCTAGATACAAAAAGATTTAGTCCTTTACTGTCATGGAGCCCACAGACATGTGACTAATACAGTTGTAAGTATATTCAACAGCTCAAATATATAATTATAAAATGCAACAGGAATGCAACCCAGTAGGTGCCTTCTTACACATTTTTTTCCCAGAAAAATGAAAACCTTTGCTCACACATGAGTGTTCTTGAAGCCTGATTTGTAATCACCAAAAACTGGAGGGAAAAAACACCCTCAGATATTGTTTGATGGGGGTGAATGGTTAAATAAACTGTGGTAGGTCCATACCATGGAATACTACTCAGCAATAAAAAAGAATGAAAAAGTTATATATACAAAAGTCCAGTTTTTATATCAAGGGACTTATAAAAAGCCAATCCCCAAAGGTTACATAATGTATGGTTCCATAGATAGCATTTGGAGATGATAAAATGATAGCAGTAGAGAACAAATCAGTGGTTGCTGGGATTACGATGGCTCGGGGTTAAGTGTAAGAAGAGGGAGTGAGTGTGACTGGAAATGGGTAACACCTAGGACTCTTGCAGTGATGCACTGCTCTGTGTCCTGTATGTGCTAGTGGGTACATGAACCCACATATATGACACAACTACATGGAACTAAACACACACATACCCACACACACATACTAGGAAAACTAGGGAAATTTGAATAAAATTGGTGGAGTAGATCAGTATCAATATCCTGGTTGTTGTCTTGTGGTTTTACCAGAGGTTACTTTTGGGGGAACTTTGGTAAAGGATACACAGAACCTCCCTGTATTATTTCTTATAATTGCATATGATTTTACAATGATCTCAAAATAAAACATTTAGTTAAAAATTGAGCTAGAAAGGAATATATTTCATAGGATTAAGGTATATGACAGAGGGATTTGATCCAGCCTGGGAAAACCATTAAAATCTCTCCTGAAGAGAGGGGATCAGGTCTGAAGTCTGAAAAATGAGGATCTGTTATCTGGGCAAATAGTGAAGGGAACCTTGGAAGGAGGGAGCATGATGTGTTCTAAGAACTGAAAGTGAGGATACCAAGTAGTACATGATAAATCAAAGAGGCAAGCAAGATTCAGACCATAATAGGCCATTTTAAGGATTGGTTCTTTATTCTGTCTTTAAAATACTGTTTTACAAAGAATGCCATAGGTTACTCTGGGCGACTCCAAGGAATATATCTATCTCTCTCAGATATACCAAGGGGATAATTTTTATTACACCTTTCTTGTTTTTTTTTTTAAGATTGATTGATTGATTGATTGATTGATTGATTTAAAGGGAGGGAGACAGAGAGTGCAGGGGGGAGGGGCAGGAGAGGAAGAAAGAATCTCAAGCAGACTCCCTGCTAAGTGCAGAGCCCAATATGGGGCTCAATCCCAGGACCCTGATATTATGACCTGAGGCCAAAATCAAGAGTCGGATGTTTAACTGACTGAGCCACCCAGGCACCCCTATTATAACTTTCTTAAAAAAGCCAAAGTTTTCGGGCGCCTGGGTGGCTCAGTCGTTAAGCGTCTGCCTTCGGCTCAGGTCATGATCCCAGGGTCCTGGGATCGAGTCCCACATCGGGCTCCCCGCTCAGCGGGAAGCCTGCTTCTCCCTCCTCCACTTCCCCTGCTTGTGTTCCTCCCTCTCTCGCTGTGTCTCTCTGTCAAATAAATAAATAAAATCTTTAAGAAAAAAAAAAAAAAGCCAAAGTTTTCTGAAGTATTTTTACAAATGGGGTTATGTTATAAAATAATGAATTTTGGGGTGCCTGGGTGGGTCAGTCGTTAAGTGTCTGCTTTCGGCTCAGGTTGTGATCCCGGGGTCCTGGGATCAAGCCCCACGTCGGGCTCCCCGCTCCACGGGAAGCCTGCTTCTCCCTCTCCCATTCCCCTTGCTTGTGTTCCCTCTCTCACTGTGTCTCTATCTGTCAAATAAATAAATAAAATCTTTAAAAAAAATAAAATAATGAATTTCCCTTATCTGGGAATATTCAAATGCAGCAGTTGACCCATTGTAATGTTGGACACATATCACAATGAAGAGCAAGACTGAAATAGACAACATCTAAGTTTTTTTTTTCCATTTCTATGAGATTATGGCTTAGTGTTCATTTCACACAATCTTCAAGATTAAAGAAAAAAAGGGCAGGCAGAATTTGGTAACATATCTGGAACCTGATCATAGCATCTTGGGTTGATTTAAGAAGCGGCTCTAATGAGTAATTGTAGCATTCATGTTGCAAACTCCTGAAATGTGATGAGTGGTAATAGGCATGACGTCAAAGAGGATTTCAAATATGGGTCCCTTAATCCCTGTTCCCCAGGGTCATCTCTTCCTCTGTGTGGATGAGTCTTTCTTAATGGTCTGCATTGCAGGCTACTCATTCTGGAGCGGGTTATAAACACAAGCCCTCCTATTAATTTCAAATGATGCATTTCTATCTCTGGCTATGAATAAAACAGATCAATGCCACCCGCATGTTTTATTGGGCCTCCTGCGAAATGAATCTGTAGGGAGACAGCCGGCAGGATGGAGTTGACATGCAGATGAGATTTGTAAGTGAGGACATATTGATTATTTCCATTTCAGCTCAGGCAATAATTCCACCCAATACCGTTTCCCCTGTTTGAGCTCATTATTTATGCCATAAAAACACTATCTCAATGATAATAACAGGCTTCATTTACAAGCCAGAACATAAAGCATCAGCGCTTAAGATTTCAAGAGGTAGGAGAAGAGGGAGAGAGAAATTTAGCAAGTCCTACAGAGGCACAAAACTGCCAAGGCTCATCTTGCAGCTTTTATTCTCTCAAAAAGCAAGGGTGAGAGCAGGTCCTAGATGACTGGGATCTTTATTAATAACCCCAGACTTGTACAAGGGTCGGATTGATGGAGGACTCTGAACTTTCTCCACAGTAAAACTTTCCTTATGGACACCTGATTTTTATTGTGCCATGCCACTGCCTCAAGGTGTGGAGAACCTTTGGGGGTGCCTACTTGCACCTGTGTTTGACAATTTTCAAATATTCATCTGAGTGTCTATTCACATGGAATCACAGTTAGCAGAAACTGAACAATTCTTCAAATAAACGGGTTCCCCCACCCCCAGTGGGTAATTTTAGTAGGTAATAGGGCCTATAGCTATTGTCTTATCATCAGTACTTTTGAAAAAAAATTTTTTTTAACCAAAACGCAATATAGGTACTTCCATTCATGTCAACCAGCAGCCATGTTCCTTGCATCACTCTTGGAAATTATTGGCATTTCCCCATTAGGTAAAACATGGTACCTGCCCTCAGGGATTTTTCAGCCTAGGGCAGGAGTCAAACACATAGGAAGAAGGTCTAAACACATGTGTACAGAGAGTTTAGGGGAGGAAGAAATAATTGCAACAGATGAACATGGGAAGACCCCCTGTAATAGATGACTCTTTAGCTGAGTCCTGAAATTGGTAGTATCCTACCATATTATTATTATTTTGCTTCAAAAAATGACTAATTCCCTTTAGTAAAAGAATAACATATTTTATTGGAGAAATTTGAAAAAAAATGCAGCTATGTAGGAAAACAAAAGAAAATGAAAACTAGGTGATTATCTCATCATACTGAGATGACTATCACTGATGGTTTAGAATATGTTCTTCTACACCTTTTCCTATTTAGATTTTATACACAAAACTAGATGCATATTTTACTTAATGTATTGTATCTATGTCTTTTCCATCTACAGATGTGTTGTGAACATCTTTTTAGGTAGTGGTACATTCTTTGCCATCATTCTAATGACTGCAAGTTTTCCTTTGTAGGGATGTTTCTTAACTTATTTAACTAATTTCCTAACATTGGATATTTAATATTAACAGTGTTATTGGAATTAAAAACAATATTCCACTGAATGTCCTAGAAAATAAGGCTTTATTCATATCTACAATGATTACTTTAGGATAAATTCCAAAAACCTAGTAATTTCCAGGTTAAAAGGCATTTTAAACGTCATTGATAGATACTACTATGTCATGTTTGAGAAACGATCTATCAATCTTTCTGCCCAACAGTAGAATTGGCCTGTGACTTCTTAGATAGACAATTTTTTTGACAGGCAGAGTGGGTAGGGAGTGTTTTGTCAACTGATCAAATAACCCTGGCAAGGGTAATGTAAATAGTTGGTGGTATACAGGCTTCCTGTCTAGGTTTTAGACACTTTGAAGTTGAAAAAATGGCTTAGACAAGTGAGTGAAAATGAATTTGTTTTTTTTACTCAGTAGCAACAACCAGGCACTGACAAATGATTTAAATTATTTTTATTGTTATTATAAATAATATATGTGCATAGCAAAAAATAAATCTGAAAAACACAGATGATATAAAATAAACAATATTAGTTGCCCCAAGCTCTTGATCTGGTTGCCTTCCACAAATATAACCCATTGATAGTATAGGTCAACTTTCCAAAATTTGAGATACTTAAGTATGATTTGTGAGCTCAGATTTTTGTTTTGTTTTGTTTTTTAATCAAAACCAGGATCACTTCTCTGATTGGTCAACTTGAGAAGAATGAATTAGGCATGCTTGTCTCAGCTTTTCTTCTCTTTAGAGAAGCCCAAGGGAGCATGCACTGGGAACGGTCCCTACAAAAGCAAGTTTTGCCATGAGGGCAATCCTGGCTACAGTGGGCATTGGAGGAAGCCATCTTGGTCCACACATATGCTATTTCTTGTCTTCTCAATTGATTCTGAACTCAGGCAGGAGAAAGATGTGCTATTTGCTGCGCACTCTCTCAAAGAACCCAGTGCATGTTAATATAGAAAATTCAGCTGACCAGTCTTTTGCTGAGGGACATTTATGTTGTTTGCAGATTAAAAATTCAAACACACAAAACAAACAAAACACATACACAATATAGCAACATACTTTTATAAGTAAATGTGAGTATATATTTAAGGTATAATCTAACAATTAAAATTACTCTATGAAAGGGTATGCATTCCTTAAGTTTTGATACAGCCAAGTTGACTATTTTTTTTTTTACAAATTCGCAATCTCATCAATAGTTAATGTGAGATCTCGTTTTCTCAACTCTTATCAATATGTACTATTCTCAAACTCTGATCTATGCAATTCTGAGAGGTGACAAGCGGCATCTCATTAAAATTTTAATCTGCATTTCCTTAATTATGTGTGAGGTTGTGCTCTTTTTCATGTTTATTGTCCATTCATATGATTCTTTCTGTGGACTGCCTGTTCATCTTCTTTGCTCATTTTTCTGTAAGTCATTTGTTTTTCTCTTATTGATTTTTAAAGAGCTCTTTGCACTTTAATAAACTTAGCCATTTCTCTTTGTTATGTGCCATGAATATTTTTATGTGTATTACTTGCCTTTTGGTTATGTGTTAGCATTTTTGTCTTTTTGTCAAGTATCATGTATTAAAATTTCCAATTGCTTTTATGATTTATGTACAATGAACTGTTACTGACCAAATGATCCCTAAGAAGAGATAGCACTTACATTGAAAAAGAAGATGGTAGAAACACAGATATGAATTGGAGGAATATTACAATCACCTTAATAAGTGGTCAAGACTACGGTAATGGTAAAGAAAGAGAGAAGGAAATGAGGGTAAGATTTTTTAAGAAAATAGATGTTGTTAAGGAAGAACAGAAGGTAAGTCACAGTTAAAAGTGTAAAATTCCAAGCTTAGTGTGTAGATGGAACTAGGAGTTGATATATCTTATCCAAGGAAATTCTTTGTTTTCCAAGTCTTCCATGAACTGCATTAATCTGGACTTGGAAACAATTCTAACATATTAGACTGTATCCAATGCATGCTGCTACTCCCTTTTTCAGATTTCAACTACTTCTTTTACTCTCCTCAGAGAATAAGAATTTTAATAGATTAATGTTGGCATGATAGAGGACTCTCTTAGGACAACATCAATTTCACAACTATGCTATTATTTATTGATGAATGGTATGACTCTTTAATAATCCCATATAGCATTTGTTCACAATGCCTATCAAAAGTAATGATGTTATATTTATTTATAAGAATATTTACCATTTCTCTGTATCTTAGACCAAAAGCTCTGTGAGGACAGGGACCATGCTGATTTTGTTCACTGTCTCTTGCACTTAGCACAAAGACTATATGTACTAGGAATACAATAAGACCTTTTACATGAATGACTAGTAGCTACCATTCATATACTATTTCCTTAGCTTTGAACAAAATTTTGGTACTTATAAAATATACCCACGTACAGAGTTTTATTTGGATGTTGAATGTCACAATAACTCTGTGGGTTAGGTTTTATCTCCATTTTATTGAGGAAGAAATTTAGGCTCAGATATGTGACATGACATTTCTAAGATCACACAAAGACTGAAATAATTACTCCAAGCTACAACTTCATCCAGTGCTTTTTCCACAAGCCATGCTTCAATTTTAGAATCATATAAACTTCAATATGAAAAGGTTAAAAACTTTCTAAATGCTGCCAGACTTGGTAGTTCATAAAAATCTATGTTGCTGTGTACAAATAACGAAATGCTAATACATCTTTATTATGTAGTTCATTCAATTGCTGTGGTGACTTTGATGTTCAAACCAAGGGTGTTATTTACTAATGGTAAGTTAGTTATTGAGAATATACTGTAAGTGTGTCACTGCATTTTTTCTTCCCTAAAGTCATTATGAAAAGAATGTGGCCTTATGTTGGAGAAAGATGGATTCAGGTTAGTTAGTAAGATGATTATATTAAGTTATAAACCTCTATGATTAAGTACAATTGTAACTATTAAGTCAACCAGGTGTACCAAGAGAGTAGAGTTTCTTATGTCACTGCAAATTGGACAAGAAGCTACTTCTGATTTCATCAGAGCCTGATCATTGGGAACCATTGCTGCTTATTCAACAAATATGCTTTGTACCAGGCCATCTACTGAGAGCCAGGGATTCCACAATAGAGAGGAAGGGAATCTCTGCCCTCAGAAAGCATATATTCTAATAGGGTGACATAGACAATAGACTCATGGACAATGAGTATATTATTTTTTTTTAATTTTTTATTGTTATGTTAATCACCATATATTACATCATTAGTTTTTGATGCAATGTTCCATGATTCATTGTTTGTTCATAACACCCAGTGCTCCATGCAGAACGTGCCCTCCTCAATACCCATCACCAGGCTAACCCATCCCCCAACCCCCTACCCTCTAGAACCCTCAGTTTGTTTTTCAGAGTCCATCATCTCTCATGGTTCGTCTCCCCCTCTGACATACTCCCCTTTTCTTCCTCTCCTGTTATCTTCTTCTTTTCCTTTTTTCTTAAAATATGTTGCGTTATTTGTTTCAGAAGTACAGATCTGTGATTCAACAGTCTTGCACAATTCACAGCGCTCACCGTAGCACATACTCTCCCCAGACAATGAGTATATTAACAAAACATAACAGCTTCTGATTTTTGCTACAAAGGAAGTATATTCTACCAAATTATAATAAGTATATATTCCACTGAATATACAATAAACTGGAGAATGACAAGTTATGAGAAAGATAAAGAGTTGACTGATGAGGGAAGTCCACTCCGAGAAGGTGATAGGTAAGCTAGATCTAAAGATTGGGCTAAGAGATATATTAGAAATATATCCAAGGCAGAGAAAAATAATGTGTCAAAGGCCAGAGGCAGGAAGCTTTATGTTCACAAAACAGAATGGAGGTTTTGAAGCCAGAGGATAAGAAGTAAAATAAGATGTGATGTAGTCAAAAGATCAGCAGGAGGAAGATCATGCAGGGGTGCAGGAACATGGTAAGAAATCTGGTTTATCTCCATTAAGTGAGAAATCACTGAAGGGTTTTAAATAGGGAGATGTTATAATCTGATGCATTTTGTTTTAATCTATGATGTCTAGATTGACAGACTGATGATGCTAAGAGAGATGGACATCAGCAAAGTCCCATGGGAATCAGCAAATTTAGAACTAGACTCAAGTTTAGGGGGAGGGAGAATAACCTCATTGTTAGGGCTTTACCAAAGAGGAAATGCTGCTGATGGTAAGCTTCTGGGAGCACCTGTGCTTTGAAGAATTTCTTCTAGCCTTTTGTCTCTAAAGTTGATCACAGCACATCGTGCCCACTCACTCATGAGAGGTCTGAAAATTACCATTGGGGAATTAGAGGGATTTACAACAACATATTCTTTACATGAATGAATGAATGAATGAATGAACGAACATATAAGCAAACAAACAAGCAAATGAAGCTACTCTCAGGATTTCAGCTGAAGATGAAATATGGAGCAAAGCAGTAATTTCAAATTACAAGGTGTGAGGAAGATATAAAATAGATTGATCAGCAAAGTCCACGCCAAGGAGGTGATAGTTAAGCTAGATCTAAAATTGGGCTAAGAGATAGGTTAGAAATATATCTAAGGCAGAGCAAAATCATAGCTTATCAGAATCATTTGGGAAGCTTTGTAAAGATAAAAATTTCTAGGTCCCATTTGTGCAGATTCTAACCTACTGATCAGTAGGGCTTTATGCCCAGGAATCTGTATTTTTTAAAGGTCCCCATTAAATGTTGATGTTCAGCCAGGTTTAAGAACCACTGAATTAGATAAGCTTGCCAAGTCCCTTTCAGCCCAATGAGTCTGTAAATTATCAAACTGCAGTGGAACCAACATGGGACTATTGCTAGATGGTGCTAATGTGGATTGCCAAACTGTTTCATTTTAAATTTCATTTGAGGAGAAAGCCAAATGATATTAGCAAATAAAAAAAAAGTTATTGGCACCAAATTCTCCCAGCTGCTATGCGTTGAAGGCACAAATTACTATATATATTCTGATTGTCAGAGAGAGAAAATGCATCTACCAGGGAGACATGACTTACGGTCAAGGGAGTGTTTAGGCACTGGGGGAAGGTGCTTAAGATGATCATACATTATTTTTTTAAAACTCCCTGTGTTGTCACTTTGGAAGGAAATTTTGCTCATTTGCTGTGGTGTGTTCTAGCTAGAAGTTGTGTTATGTAATGAGGAAGCTGATGTCAAAAGCATACCATGAGCTCAAGGTCACACAATGAGTCATTGGACAAAACGGTTCCCAGTCATGGGATCTACATTCTTAATTATATAATTAGTCTCCCAAGACAAAGTAACAGCACAAACCAACAGAACAGAAGTATCTAATTGTTTAGATGGAAATTATATTGCTTTTCTGTACCAGAGTAAGCCTTCTTGGGAAAAATCTTGAGGTAAAGTAGTATTGGAAAAATCTTCTGCCTTTTCTATCCTGATGTCATAATATTTGAAACACTACCATTGGTGACTCTTTCTGGAGGGAAAAATTATACCCATATCAGTGCCACATTTTTTTTTTTTTTAGAATCCCTGGGCAAGATATTATAGTCAGTATTTTACACATGTATTTACTATTTGATATTATTTCAATAGTTTTAATTTATTTGTTTATTCAACATATATCTATAGAGCACCTGGTATATATCAGCCACTACAATAAATATCAAAAGTGAAATGGTGACTAAAACACAAATTCTACTCTTAAGGAAATCCTAACAAGTATGGTGGCTGGTTCCTATGCTTATATAGATTTTTTTTTTCTTATGGGGTGTTGTCTCAGGTTCCACTGGAAGTATTCTATAACATAATTCTCTTGGAATTCAGCTGTCATTCTTTGAAGAGCCCACGTCACAAGGTGAGACCCATATACATGTCATCTGGTCTACAATTCTAGTTAAGCTAAGACTTGGAGATACCTCTGTGTAGGTTTCAGACATGGAGAAAAGAAGCCTCTAGAGAAAAGAACACCTCTAGGTGTTCAGGAAGTCCTGAACAATTGCCTCCAATTGTTCAGGACTTCCAAGATAAGACCCCAAACCTCACAGGGCAGAGAACAGCTATTCCCATTGTACTACTGTTTACTGGACTCTTACTACTCATCAGGCACTGTGGTAAGTGATTTACATAACTAGCTCATTGCTCATTTACTCCTTAAAATAACTATGTAATGTTGGTTATTTTTCCTATTTCCATTTTCAGGTGATGAAATAGGCTTGTAGAAGACATGAGCTGCCTAAGGTGATGTAGCCAGTCAACAGCTGGGCTGAGACTGAAACCCAAGTATGGATGCCTGTCTCCAGCTGACATTATAATTTATTTAACCAACAATCAGTTTAATTTATCAAGCTGTAGGAGTACCTGGCTGAATGCGTGGTTATAAAGAGTCCAAAAGCATAATAAAATGGCTGATGTTTTACATTATCTTTGAGATGGTTTATTATGCAGCAATAGCTAACTAGGATAAGCCTCCCCCAATCCTACTGTTAGTTATAACTGAAGTCCACATCCCTTGAGGACCAGTTTCTCAGCCATTCCCACAGGAAGGGAATACTGACATTTGCAGGGCACCTACACTTTGCTAGAGTGTACTATGTGCTTTGCTTTAGGACAGTAGACATTTCCATTCTGAACCTCATTTTCCAGATGACCACATTTATTCAGAGCATATTTACTCTGAGCATGAGAAATGCTCAGAGACATTACCTAGAGTGTTCCTTTTTCCTATATTGATGTCTTTAGGTTCACCATCCCTTTTAGCCTGCCTGTCTCACACTCATCCTTCAGGTAACCAGCCTAGATTTAATTTCCCCTGGAAAATTTTCCATGATCTGTATAATTTAATTAGGCGGGTCCCTCTGGGTTCCCAGTGTACCATGTACTCAGTCACTGCAAGTATTTCTGAATTATAAACATTTCACTGCCCATTTTCCCAGCTAAACTATAAGATCCTTAAAGACAGAGATATAGCTTTGCTCACTGTTCCATCCCCATAACTCATCACAATGTGTAGAAGATAAGTGACTGTCAGAACTAGCCTCCAAGTCCCCAGGATCTTACCCCAAACATCTTACATAACCACTTAACTCTTCTACATTTGATAAATGAAAACCTCCAATATTTTTCTATTAGCATCTTCTTTTTCACTCCCACAACTCATCCAAATTTGAAGCCCAGTGTAATAATAGATCACTCAGTGGTATTTAGGGAAGAGGAGAGGAGAGAGTATTGGGTGGTCAGGTGGGAGGAAGCTGACCAACTACATTTATGGGTCCTTGAGTTAGACTATCTTGGTTCAAATCCTGGCTTCATTACCTTCTTTCTTGTGATCCTGGTCAATTTACTTAATCTTATCAAGCCTCATTTTTCCCATTTTTAAAATAGAGTTATTAGGGATTGTTGGGGAAACAAATGAAATGATGGACACCAAGAGGCTGGCAGTGTGCATGGCTCATGATAAGCACTTACTGTCAGAGACAGTCATCAGAGAAATAGTAGTCAAAGTAGTAAAAATAACAGTATTAGAAGTGATAGCATCAGCACCAGGCTGCGACTGCAAGTAACCATTCAAATCATTTTTTTCTTCCTGGATCTAGGTCTTGTAGTTTTATGTCTGAGTCACCCTCACTGTATTTGAGTCCTCTGAATATATACAGTGCTCCACTCTTGTAATTCAATTCAAATAACAGAATAATGACATCTTAGAGCTCCAACAGAGAGAAGGCATGCTTCCATTTATTGAGCACCTACGATGTGCTATGGCTTTTGCACTGGGGGGGGGGGGGGGGTTTGAGTTACAATTTAAATTATTAATCCTCAGGAAAAACAAGATCTGAGATTGAATAAGAACATATTCATTGTGATATTCTGAGCATTTACATTGTACAAACTATTGCATGTGTAAAAAAAAAAATTTACAAAAGGACTCAAGGGATATAAAAAATGGTGGGACATCCTTAGACTTTCTCATGGTAACTCAAGAGTATGAGCGACTCCAGAATTCAGTAGGAAGCTGCAAAGGAATAATAGAAACTTAAACTCATAAGGCAGGTTTTAAGTAGCTCTATTTCTCTTGAGGAGCTGATGTCATAGTGAAGTAAGAAGATGCATCAAAAACAGCATCGAGACTACCATTAATTGGAAACACAGTCATTGGAGATGGAGAGAAAACTATTATGTTGCTCCTCCCTGGGGCCTGGGCTGGGATGATTCCCTGGAGGGTTATTTCCAGTTTTGTGTGAGTTAATGATTCCTTGTAATCAACCCCAGCCAAAGAGAATGTAACGTAAAGAACAAACAAAAGAAATTTGTTGGGATTACACATAAACTCTCTTTGGACATATGCAGGCTCACAAAGCTAATGAGTTCCCCATTCAGACTCTCCAGTGGCAGTCTATTATAATAGCCCTAAACATTCTGAGAAAAGAGCTACCCAAGTTGGGGTGGGGGTGGCTATTATGGCTGAACGCTGAAGAAGGCAATTTGCTCAGGGAGGAAGGTCTTTCTCCCAGCAGCTGCCTTTCACTGATCAGAAAACGCAAAGCCTGGGGAAGGCCAGCCAGATGCTTGGCAAGAGCCATTTTAGCTTCTATATAATCACAAAGGGGATAGAGTGGGGAGGGGAGGGGGCATAGCAGCACACAGCCCCTCCTGCCACAGGAGAATGGGGGCCTCCCTTGAGGCGTGAACAGGATACTTGTGGAAAAATTCAACTGTACTCAAAGAAGAGCAACAAACATACAAAACTCATTACACACAGCAAATAGAAATAGCACCAAGAAAAGAGATGAATCTGTTGATTACAAATCCCATTGTTTGTAAAGGGAAGGGAGAGATATTTAGATATATGAAGTATTATTCTTCTGTCTCCATATAACGAAACTACAGGGTAATGTAGTTCAAGACTTTTCACACTTTATAAAATATCAGAAGCTACTTATCTGTGAAAACATGTCTGGAAGTCCAAAACATAAAACACATTAAAACAGACCAAATGGGTTCAAAGAAAGAGGGGAAGCTCAGATCCAGCCCCTCTCCTCACATTCTGGGACACCCCCATGATACCCAAGAGATTGGAGAACACAGCTTGAGCATCTCTTTGGACTGGCCTAGCCAGATATTATCCAATAAATACTACCAGACAAGCTGTTCACACTTTCTGAGTCTCAGTTTTTACCATCCTCCAAATGGTAATAATGGAAACCTACCAGGAATGCAGAGAACTTATAATGAGCTAAGCAGGTAAGCAAGTACTTGACACACAGCAAGCTCTCAACCAATGTTACTTCTTTCTTTACCATTAAACTCAGCATGGATTTTGCATTCTCTGAAAATCTTCTTTAGTACTTCAGACATACAAAACTATCTTTTCTATTAAGTCTTATTGCACTTTTATTTCAGTGCAACACTTTACCATTTGACCACTGCAATTATTACTATTAACAAAATAATCATAGCAGCTACTGTTTTATTAATCATGCATTAGCTACACATTATAAAATGATGTATATTTATTTTCCCTCAAACTTCCACAACAACCCGTGAAAGTAGTTATTTTTCTCATTGTACAGATATAGGGAAAAAAAATGAAGTAGGTCCTTTGTCAAGGTGCTTTATAAAGAGTAATTTGCAGAGAGACCATGTATGAACCCAAGTCTGACCTTGAAGTCTAGTCTGATCTGTTAAAACCCTAAGCTTCATCTCCTGGATGAGGCTGTAAATTCCTCGAGGCCAGGGAATTACAGGTCATTCATTTACTCATTAACAAATATTTTATGGAGCACCACTTATGCAAATTCTAGGTCCATGAAACAAACAAAATTTCCTGTTTTCAGTAAGAACACAAAACAATGTTCAATATTATTAGTCGTCAGAAATGCAAGTTAAAACTTAAATGAGATAGCACCACACACCTACTAGGAAGGGGAAATAAAATATGACACAGAGCACTAACAATGATACAGACTGACTGAAATTGGTGATGAGAATGTCAATTGGTATAGTCACTTTGAAAAATAGGGTTTTTTTAAAAGTTAAACATGTACTTCCTTTATGACCTATTCCTAGATATATACCCAAGAAAAATGAAAACACATGTTTACATGAAGACTTATTTCTAGCAGCTTTATTTATAATTGTCAAAAACCTGAAAACAACCCAAATTTCCATTAACTGATGAATGGATAAACAAATCTGATAGATTCATACCACGGAAGTATTCAGGAAGAAAAATGAAGAAACTACTGATCCATGCAACAAAATGGGTGAATTTCCAAAGTATGATGTTAAGTAAACAATGCTGGCTACAATAGGCTACATATTTGTATGATTCCATTTTTATGATTTCCAGGGAAAAAGGAAAAGTACAGATCAGCTGTTGCTAGGGACTATGGGTGGAGGGAGGAGTTGACAATAAAGGGGCATGGGGGACCTTTCTGGGATGATTATAGCATTTTGCCAAACTGGCTAGAATATGGACAGGCAGGGGCTGAGCAGGAATGGCTATACCAAGTCAGCCTGGCTGTAATGGATAGTACACGGGGATTTATGTTCTCCATTCTCAATATACGTCTCACAAGTGCTCGCCTCCATTATCACCAGAGGAAGCACTGTCCCAGGAGGAAAGTTTAACCTTGAGTGGGAGACAGAAGGAAAGAGAAGTTAAAATACCCAAGACTCAAATTGCTAGATTAAAGGCCATTTGGGGGTTTGTACAATATAGGCTCATGGGCTTAAAGATTTGTGAAGGAGATTGAGAACCTTCTTAAAAATATATGCCTGATTCAGGGCACCTAGGTGGCTCAGTTAAGCGACTGCCTTTGGCTCAGATCATCACCCCAGAATCCTGGGATTGAGCCCCGCATCAGGCTCCCTGCTCAGCAGGAGAGTCTGCCTCTCCTCCCTCAGCCCCTTCCCTGACTTTGTGCTCTCTCTCTCTCTCAAACAAATATATCAAATCTTAAAAAAAATTACATGCCTGATAATCCTGGTCCCTGTGGCCTCAAGAGCCTGAACCAGAGAAGCTAATCTCTAAGAGAATTAGCTCAACCATATGCTATTGCCTTGGTGGGAGAGGAGGAAGGTTCATGGTCCAATCATAGTTCAAGGTGGTAAGGTGGGTATGGACTTACTTCAGTCTAGATTTTTCCTCTCATGAGATCCATTGCAATGAGTGACATGTGTACTCAGGAGCACAAATGGAGAGTGACAACTGAAGACCATGAATGACCTTGTTAGGACTTCTGGCCATGTAGTCTTTCTCAACCTGGGTTCTTCGTCTGAGCCACAGATTACACAAATGATTTACCAAATTCTTCCAAGAATGCTACATATGTAGGGCAATCTAGATGCATGGGAGAAAAGTACATTTATGACAAAATAGGGATTCCTTGAGGGCATGAGGGCTTAATTCTCTTTCAGAATCCTGGTTGAAAAAGGCTGGAGCAGAAAAGATTTCCCAGGCTACAGGATCAGAAAGTGGGTAAAGAAGACAGTAAGTCTCACTGTGCAGACTCGAAAAGAGAGTAAGACCACCAGAGATTCCCATGCTATGGGATCAGAAAATGGGGAAAGCACATAGAGATCCCCAATTTCCAGATCAACACACATACCCAGAGCACCTGCTGTAAGCCAGCACTTTTCAGGAACTTTGTTCTCCTTTATCTATTACATTGTGCATTCACTCTACACAATCAAATCTAAAGCATGTATTTGCTTTTGTACATTTACAGTGTGTGCATGTGTATATGTTCATATGCATATATACAGCTATATAGGTTGATTAGATTCCAGTCTCTACAATAATCTTGGCCCCAATCAAAAGGGACTAGTGGTCAGCTGAGGCTAGTGAGGGCACAAGACTCCTGGGTCATGAATTTTCCCTGCTGGTCATTAACCCTGGGGAATGGAACTTAGTCACTAATTATGCCAAGCTCCCTCCTACTTGCAGGACTCTGTGATCCCCATATATTGTGAAGAAAAGAATATGTTTAATCAATAGTCACGGTGTGCACACTGACAGCTGGAACATAAGCCTGTGGTTCTTTAGCAGGGACCCCAGATGTGTCCTTATAGTAATTTTGTTTATAAAGTAACTTGGTGATTTCCTGTTGTTTCTGGCCCTAATGAACTCTTTACTTCTCATTTTAAGTAAGAAATCAGCATGGTGCTTTGGAAAGAGCTTTGTTCTACAAGGGAGGAGATATGGCTTCTTTCCTACCCCTACAGACACCTGTGAGGTGCTATGCACATAATACTTAACACATGCTTATTTAATTGGATTGAACTCTACTGGCTGCAACTCTAAATGGCTCTATTAATAATAACATATTTTTTGCTATTAACATATATTTATTTGCTTCTCTGTTTATTTTCTGTCTCCTCCCCTAAAATACACACACACACACACACGCACACACACACACTCCATGAGTTTAAGGTTCTTAACAGTTTTATTTACTGAAGTATCCTCAATGCTTAGAATAGTTGTTGGCCCCCTAGTAGACAATCAACAAATATTTGTTAGATAAATGAACAACTTTTCATTGAGCCTTATGAAATGACAGGCATTGTGCTAAACAATTTAGTATATATTATGCCATTTCATCAAGCTTGTCTGAAACTTTAATGTGCAGATGCATATCCTGAAATCTTTTTAAAATGCGGATTCTGTTCAGGGTTGGGTGGGGACTGGGATTCTGCATTTCTGACTAGCTTCCAGGAAATGATGCTGTTTCATGTATCACCCCTGTAGTAGCAAGGATCAACATCTCATACCAACCCATTATCTATCTACTGTTCTCCCTTTATTTTTTGAAAATAAGATTTCTGAGTGTTCAATAATTTATCCAATGACTAACTAATGACTAGGAGAGTCTGATAACAACAATCTTATGTTTTTGAGTCACAATTCCTGAAAAATACATATCCAAGTATATGCATTATTTTATTTTATATTTTATTTTATTATTTTAGAGAGACAGAGATAGCAAGAGAGCACAAGTGGGGAGGAGAGGGAGAAGCAAACTCCCCACTGAGCAAGGAGCCTGATGCGGGGCTCCATCCCAGGACCCTGGGATCATGACCTGAGCCAAAGCCAGATCCTATGACCTGGGATCATTAACAACTGAGCCACCCAGGTGCCCTGGTATATGCATTTAGGTTGTGGCAGATAAATGTTTCAAGCATGCTTAGAGCTAGCTCTCTCTATATTTCTAAGACATATCTCTATAGAGATGAAATACCTCACTCATTCATTCAAAGATTTACTGAAGGTCACCTCTAGGTACGTTTCTTCCTATATGAATGTCTTACCTGGTTTTGAAGATGCATCTGTATCCATCCATCCATGTCTACCTGGCATTAGGAACAAGCAGTTTCTCTTGCACCATTCTTCAGTGAAAACAGCCCATCGCTACCCTTAAGGAAAACTCCAGTAGGTTCCTATTTTTTCTACTCATCCTTAGATAATAGTTTTAGTGTCACCTTATGTGGCACACAAAAGCCCATTCAGAATTGGGCCTGATGCATCCAGGATCTTTATTTGTTGTTGGTTTGTTGTTGTTGTTTTGGTGGTGGTAGTAAAATACACTTAACAAAATTTACCATTTTAACCATTTTGAACTATACAATTCAGTGGCATTTATTACATTTACAATGTGGTGTAGCCATTACCTCTAATTCCAGAACATTTTTATCACCTCACACCACTGAGCAGATACTCCCCACTCTCCACTCCCCGCAGCTCCCAGAAATGACTACTATGCTTCCTGTACCTATGAAAGTCTCTATTCCAGGCATATCATGGAAATGGAATCACATATTCTATGGCTTTTTGTATCTGGCATATTTCACTTAGCATCATGTTTTCAAGATTCCTTTGTTTTGCACATGTCTTGACCTTTCATTATTTTTTATGGCTGGATAATATTCCATTGTGTGAATATATCACATTTTGTTTTTCCATCTGTCAGCTGAACGATATTTAGGCTGTGGTCACTGGTCAGCTACTGCAAATAGTCCTGCTATGAGCATTCTTCTACACTTTTTTTTTTTGAACACTTGTTTTCAATTCTACATCTAGGAGTGGAATTGTGAGGTAATAGAACAATTCTATGTTTAAAT
Organism: Callorhinus ursinus; assembly: GCF_003265705.2. Lineage (NCBI taxonomy): Eukaryota > Metazoa > Chordata > Mammalia > Carnivora > Otariidae > Callorhinus > Callorhinus ursinus. Next base: position 12,466,658 of record NW_027397086.1, read on the forward strand.
TTTTGAGGAAACATCAAACTGTTTTCTGCAGGGGCTGAACCATTTTACATAACCATCAGCAATGCACCAGGGGTTCTATTTCCCCACATCCACCCCAACAACATCATTTTCCAATTTTTGATTATAGATCCTAGTGAATGTAAAGTGGTATCTCTTTGTGATTTTGATGATCAATGCCCTAATAACGAATCTGTTGACACCTTAAACTTGGACTTCCAGCCTCCATAAATTTGAAAAAATAAATTTCTCCTGCATAAGCCATCCAGCCTGTGGTATTTTGTTATGCCAGCCCGATATACTAATGCAGCCCCTCAATGGAAGCTTAGGCAAGAAAAGGCCCATTCAATATCTTGCTACACACAGGAAGCTTGGTGATTCCTGGCTCTGGAATCCCAAATCTTTTATTAATCTTTAACCATTACTAGCTGTGGGCCCTTGGTTCTCCCAAGTGACCTTGGTTTCCCCAAACTATTTCTACATGTATAAAATGGTAATATTAGTGGGGGAAACTGTGATTGTCCTACCTCATTACAGAGGGTTTTAAATCAATGCCTGGCCACTTACTTGCTCACATGAGTCTCACTCTGAAGGACTATGAGATTTTAAAAAGGGAATCTATGCAGAAGGGCTTTCTAAATTCCAAAGTGTTATAAAAATGCTCATTAATACAATCACAACATCTACAAAACTCTTAATGGGGGGGAAGGAAATCAATTGGTGTGTTATTTTGTTTTGAATGCAGAGTCAGGGTGTAAAGTGGTATACACACCCCTCCGCCTGTCAGCAACTGACAATTAATCCATCTGTGAGTATTTTTAAACATCAGGAATCATGTATTTTCCATTCACCAGCTGGAAGACTGCCATCCAAAACAGCCAGCATCAGCTATCAGCTAAATTATTACTTGCTACTAAGAACTCAATTCATCCATCACCTCCTTCACTTCTACTAGTCCATGCAAAATAGCCAACTCAAAGTTCCCTGGAGCTGAGCTTAAGCATGTATGTGAGACCTGAGATTCTCACGCTGATATCCACAGGATCAAGGATTCATCACCTGTAGAGCATCCATATGTCTTAGAAAATGTGCCAGACATTTTAATACATGCATTATCTTATGTAACACATATCAATTCTTTAAATAAAGCAGGGGATAATAGCTCCATTTTAAATTTAAGTAAATTGAAACTTAAGAGAGGATAGTGATTTTCCATTCACTCATTTGACAAGTTATTAATTGAGTACTTTCTTCTTGCTAATTCCTGAGTACTATATGCTAGAGAATACAACATGAAACTTGACATCTTGGTGAGGGAGAAGATCACAAAAAATAAACAAGCTAATATATTGTAGAATTTTAGTTGCACAAAGAAAATTCACAACATAGCCAATCATAACATGAAAGATTAAAATCTTAGTCAGGGAACAGACAACAAACAAATGTGCAGATAAACACAGATTTAATTCACAGAAGGAGTGGTAAAAGTTCAGCTGGGTGGATGAACTTAGAAAACTGAAAGACAGATAATAGCCATTCTGACCAGGAGGGCAACATGGAGACAGTTCCGGATGACACAGTTTCAGTTTCTGTATCTGACCATGAAGAACCTTGTACTTTTGTGGTATAGGAGTTGATACATTTTCCTCTTACTAAAGTTAAAAAGTTAGGAATCTTAGGGGCCTCTGAGTGGCTCAGTCCATTAAGCCTCTGCCTTTGGATCATGATCTTGGGGTCCTTGGATGGAGACCCACGTCGAGCTCCCTGCTCAGTGGGTCTCTCTCCCTCTGCCCCTCCCCCAGCTCATGTTTTCTCTCTCTCTCAAATAATAAAACAATAATAAAAAAAAGTTAGGAATCTTCGTATAGATCCAAGGGCCAAACTTAAGACCTTTTTGTGACAGTTACCAACTGATGTCTTAAGGAGTTCATTTCATCCTTCTGAGGATCAGCTTTCAAATCTGCCTTGTTAAAATTATAGTGCTATTCTGAGGATCAGTGGGGCAGTATATGTGAAGGTACTTTAGAATGTGCCATAGAAACGTAAGACCTTACTGAAAACAGCAACAACTTCCTATAGGAAAATATAATCCACATCTGTCATTCAAAATGATGTTAATCCAACTGGTTAAACATCTTCCAGAAGACCATACCAATTTGGATTCTTGAAAACGGCCCTGATCACAAACCTCCTGACAACCCATAGTTAGCTCTCAATTGCCTCCAGGATAAGAAACATGCCACCCAGCATTTTTCTCCTTCTACCACCTTCCCAAACTCTACCATTATTTCCCAAACTTCCAGTATTTTGAGAATCATCTGGGGGCTCATGGGGACTTGATAAATATCCAGATTCTAAGGTATAATTATTAACTTACTGAATCTGAACCTTGAATGAATGAATCTGTACACTTAATAAGCACTATGGGTGATTCTTATAATTGGCTTATTTGGAGAAGTACTATGGGTCATTGGTCCCCCAACGTATGGGTACATAAGCATCACCTGGAGAGCTTATGAAAAAATAAATTCCTGGCCATAGCCTCCAAAGAAATTTCTAATTTAGTGTGTTTGAGGTGCAACTGAGGAGATGCATTTTTAACAAGCATCACTCCCCTGTCCTCAGCTGTTGCTTGTGGTCCATTGTTTTTAATGGAAGGAAGCACTGGTCTAGAATGGAATGAACTACTATCAACTATATACTCTGAACCTCCACCTTCTTGTCTTTGTCTCCACAGTCCACCATCAATTTGAATTGTACTTCTTACAAAAAGTCCTAGAATTTCTGCCCTTACCTCCAGTGTCCTAGAGTTATTTAACATATTTTGGGAGAGATATGGGCTTTCTAAAGTCACTCTCTGTGTTATAACTTGGACTGTTATTAATTAGATATTGGAAGGAAAATACAGAATTTGCTGTCAATTAGAAAGGAAGGGAGAGGGAAAAGGAAGGAAAGAATCAAATGGAGGAAGGAATCAAATATTTAAAGTTTGTTTTAAATACCAGAAATAGATATGGATGTGAAAAGACTCTGAAATCCAAAAGTCCAAGTGTGATATATCTCTCTCACATGTTTACGGGGAGAATGAATATAGTGCGAGCCTATTCTCTGAGAGTGTAAGACATTTGTGCACCACTACAGTAATTTCTGGCTTCTCAGACCAGGGAGAGATATTCAGGTAATCCTGAGGTATTCTCCAGGGTGCCTCTACTCACATTTATTATGGATTTTTACTCTATTTGAGGAGCATATATGATCCTTCCTCTAAAGTGGGGTCTGTGAAAAAGAAAAAGTGAACTAAAGGAAAGGGCAGGTAGAAAGAAAATACATCATTTATCCAGGCAAACTATAATGCATCCCTAGATCCAACCTGCTATGCAATCTCCCTTTCTAATATTTGTGTCATCACCCCTTCCAAAATTCATAGGACAAGGGCCAAATCCCCCATGTGATGGTATTTAGAGGTGGGGTCTTTGGGATATAATTAGATTTTGGTGGTGGAGCTCTCATGCACGACATTAGTACCATTATAAGAGGACACATCAGAGAAATGATCTCTCTCTCTCTCTGCCATGGGAGGACACAGGGAGAAGAGGGACATCTGTACACAAGAGTCCGCACCAGACAACAGATCTGTTGGAGCCCTGATGTTGGACTTCCCAGCCTCCAGAGCTGTGAGAAATACAGGTTGCTGCTTAAGCTGCCCAGTCCGTAGTATTCTATTACTGCAGCCTGAACTAAGACAGAATCCAGCCCACACTAGACTTTTCTGAATCACTGAGTCTTCCAATTGCCTGTGTATAACTTTCCCCAACTCAGCTACAATCACCAGTGAGAGGAAATGTGCCTTGAAGCAAATGTGTTGAGCCAGCACTAAAGAGGTTTTGGGGGCAGGGGGGTTGGGGCTGAGGATGGCGATGGGTGAAGTTAATAACTGCCTCTGCATTTGCTCCATCAACGATGGTCTTGCAGCATGAGGAGAGCCTCCAGGTTTGTTACCTGCAACCAATGGTGGGATTTCAAGCAGGCTTCAACTGGGTTCCCCTTCCTGGAAGGTCTCCACTTTTTCTTCTGTGATAAAGCTAGTTCATTCTCTCTTTCTTAGAGTCTTCTGAAGCAGGGGAAGCCAGAAGCCAAGTCTGACTCCTTTCTCTTTAGATCTAAATGAAAAACGGTCCAACCTTCTGCCTGTTACTTATAGAGACAATTTAGGAGCTGTTTCTGGCCCAGGCAAAGAACTGAAGACCGGGGGATCCACCTAAATCATGCTTTTGAAAATACTAGTGTGTTTATATCATGTACACTACTGGATCCCCTCTTTTCCAACTTCCGATGGACTTAATTTTTTAATGGCTTCCAATGCTCTTCTAATTAGGACTAAAATTACTGACGAGCCTGGCAGGATATGTACCATCCAGCCTCTACAATGGTTGAAGCTTGCCCATCAACCTCCACTGCTTGCTCATCTTCCACTCACAGTCTTTCTTATCGCTTACTCTCTCGTCCAGAATCAGCCAAAGTGATGTTTCCTTAAGAAGCTGTCTCCAAGGATGCCTGGGTGGCTCAGTTGGTGAAGTGTCTGCCTTCAGCTCAGGTCATGATCCTGGTGTCCTGGGATTGAATCCTGAGTCGGGCTCTTTGCTCAGTGCGGAGCCTGCTTCTTCCTCTGCCTGCTGCTCCCCCTGCTTGTGTGCTCACTCTCTCTCTCTGACAAATATATAAATAAAATCTTAAAAAAAAAAAAAAGAAGCTGTCTCCAGAATAGCACAAGCTCTCTGCAGGAAGTTAATGGTCTTTTAGCTCCTATATTTCTTTTTCTTTATATCACTTTTATCACAATTAAAATTAAAATAATAACAATTATGGAATTAGTGGCTTAATAAATTAGTGTTAAATTCTCTACTAGGATGTCAGTTCCATGAGGATAGGGGACTACTTTTATGTTTAGCATCCTCAGAGTTTAATAGGATGTCAGGAGCCCAATAAACTTTTTTTGAAAGAATAGCAAATGGAAGTGAAGAATGTTTATAGGGAAAACCTCTGTGTTGGTTTCCTTTGGTCTACATTTGCAAATATGCATAAATTAGTAGAATAGCAGGATGCCTCTCTGATATTCAAACTCTAAGCAGAATTGGCAGGAGACCCTAATTCCAAAGGCCTTGGATGTCTGAATACACTCAGCCTTGAAAATATTTTTCTACACATTTTTAGAAGCACCCCACAACCCCCAACTTGGAAATCTTGGCTTTTAAACCTTGCTTCCAGACCTGCTTCTCTCCTTGGTACCATGCTGAAAATTTAGACTTAAGACTCACTTCTGTCTTTCACTTTATAAATGTATCTAAACCATTTCTGAAAATTACTAAGGATTTCAAGGGGTGGGGGGAGGCAGAAAAAATGTTAATATCACAGTGGTACAAAAAACCTTCAAAGTCTCCAGTCACTGGGCGCCTGGGTGGCTCAGTTGGTTAAGCCACTGCCTTCGGCTCAGGTCATGATCCTGGAGTCCCGGGATCGAGTCCCACATCGGGCTCCCTGCTCGGCAGGGAGTCTGCTTCTCCCTCTGACCCTCTTCCCTCTCGTGCTCTCTGGCTCTCATTCTCTCTCTCTCAAATAAATAAATAAAATCTTTAAAAAAAAAAAAAAAAAACAAAGTCTCCAGTCACCACCAGTTCATCACCATGCAGGTCCCCCCACCATGTGCTCTCAACTCTGACCTTCATCTCCTCCCAGCCTCCCATTATATAGACCTAGAGTCCGCCCCCCCAACACTCCTTTTTCCTCATCCATGACTCCTGCTGATCTCAGGAGTTCCAAAGAAAATACTCTCCTATTCTTCAAAAGATACATTTGCTCCCCCTTTTAAAGCCTTGCCATATTGCAAAAGTGAATCTGACCCACTTTGGGTAGTATTTTGGGTTATTTCTCCAAAGATAGTTTCCTTCCCAAGAATAATCTCATTGTCATATGGTAAGATGGCATTTACTATTTTCATTTTATTGTTATCTCCTCTTTAGAAACTTCAATTTGTGTCATTTTTCCCCCAAATGGTCTATCACTATAGATATTTGAGTGAAGTCTTCCAATTGAAAAACAAAGTGATAATGGAATTACATAGAACAATGGCTAGGGAGGCATATAAATCTGGGTTAAATTTTTGAATCTACAACCTATGAGACTGCAGATAAGTTCCTTAAACTCTCTACTATTCCACTTTCCTATCTGTATAGTAAAGATAATAATGATCCTGAATTTTCAACTTACATCAAGTAATAAATCACTTCATTGTTTAAGCCGACATGAAATGGTTTGATTTTTGCTTGCCATCAAAGGCTTGATAAATAACGTGCTACTGTAAGTGATCTTAGCGCCATCCTCTCAGTTACTTGGTCTGTGTTTCTACATTTGCTATAATACCACAGCTTGGAACTTGAGGAATTCCTCATCAAGTAATACTAATGACCATAATAAAACAAAACTCATTATTATTTTACTTTTAAAATATTCCTAAGATACTGTGCAAGCACAAAAGTTGTGACTTTATAATTATCTTTTCCTTGTATCATTTTAAAATTAAAAAACAAGTTTAAGGAGCACCTGGGTGGCTCAGTCGTTGGGCGTCTGCCTTCAGCTCAGGTCATGATCCCAGGGTCCTGGGATGGAGCGCTCCGTGGGAAGCCTGCTTCTCCCTCTCCTGCTCCCCCTGCTTGTGTTCCTACTCTCATTCTCTCTCTCTGTGTGTCAAAAAAATGAATAAAATCTTCAAAAAAAATACAAGTTTAATGTTTTATATAGTGTAGGAAACAGAACGCCACAATGACCACTGGTGCATATTCATTCAGACTCCGAGATCTCTGAGAAAACTCGAGATTGCAGGGTTAAAAATAACCCGAAAGGATCAGAGTGAAATGCCCTTGGGATGTGTGCGGTCTGTTCTAAAGTACACAGCAGAAGATGTTTTGTAGCTAGGAAGCCAGCTGTAAACGGCACACTGTGCATTCCCTTCTTTGTTCTCTTATCCTGTGTTAAGGTCCGAGTACAATGGTGTTTACCATTAATTGATCACAGCCAGTTACAGGTTTCTTTACTCCTTCTCCACTCCCACTGCTTCACTTAACTAATCCTGTGTACGTGGAAGAATGTGCCTTACTAAGCCCCTGCTGTAAATCATTATAGACCTATGTCATTGTAGAAGGTATATTAGACTATGGAAAATAAACCTCGGCACCTCGGGCTGTTAGCTTGGGGTCCCCTGTGCCTCTCTATACTGTCGTCTCTTTTTCTCAGTTCCTTTGCTGCCCCAGGTCCCCGACTTTCAGAGGTCGACAATATAGGCTTATAATATATATATGCAACTTATGTTTTATATATGTGAAACAGCTTATGAAAATTTGTTTCTTCCTCTTTGCCTATCTATCAATGATTATATTATGTGTGTGTGTGTATATATATATACGTATATATATACACACACACATAATATATGTATACACACACACACACACACACACACACACATATGCTTGTTTCTTTCCCCTTGGCTGTCCAACATCCTTTCTGTCTTACCATTCTGATTGCATTGAGATTTTTCCCATGGGAAGTACCTTCTCATACTGTGTAACAGCCAGATGGGAGGAGGACTGAGTTTAGCTCTAATCCAGTGCAAACTAACTCAATGTGTGGTACTCTCATGGGCATAATGTTAGTTCATAAAAGGCCCAGTTAGAGCCAAAATAGGATAATTTGCTTGACTGTTGTGGGAACACACCTGGTCTATTCCCGTGATGTGAATAAGGAAGCAAGAAGTCATAATTACTGATGCTAACCATCTTGCAACCATAAGGAAAATCAGTCTGGCACTAGACAGAAGGAAAAGTCAAGAGAACCGCAAAGAACTGAAGATTCAATCTGACCAAACTGTTCCTAAGCCCATATATTTCTGGCTTTTTCAATTATGGGAAGTAATCAATCCCTCTTTATCACTGAAGCTAATCACAAGTGGTATTAGTAACAACCTACCAAAAGCAAGCTAAATAATACACTCATTACCTTAGTGATTTATATTTTCTGTTCAATTTTGTTTTATGTTTCATATTTGCAACATCATTATTTTTTTATTATCTGATAAGACTAGACTATGGTTATGATATTCTTTTATTGAATATTGGACCTTTCACCTACTTACATTTCCAAATAAATATAAAATCATTTAATTAAGTTTCAAAGATAAGACAGTTTGAATTTTGACTTGAATTAAATTAAATCTAAAAATCAAGGTTAATAGACTATTTTCCAAAATTTTCTCTTCCCATTCAGGAACTTAGTGTATCCAACCATTTAATCAAATCTTCTTTTAAATTCTCTCTAACACGATTTTATAGATTTATTTATGACTACATATTGCCCATTCAATTTATGCTTCAATATTTCATAAATTATTAGTATTACGAAAGGATGGTTAAGTATTTTTTTTCCCAAACGGTTATTGTTAATATACTAACATTCTTCTTGGCAGTTTAGAGTAGTTTTCAGAAGCATAATATCTTGAAAGCAGATCACCTGACTCTTCTAATCATGGGTCAGCCACCACCTACCTTTATTTCCTTGGGCAATTTACTTACCCCTGTGTGTCACAGAACCCCCATCTATAAATGAGACATTCCTCATAAGGGTATGGTGAGTATTAAATGGGTTAATACATGGAAAACACTTAGGATGGTAACTGACACAGAAGAAGCCCTCTATAAATCTTAGTTATCATAATTTATTATTGTCATTCTTTTTATTGTTGATACACATTATGACTTCCAGTTGCTTTTTTAAAGCAAACTTTGGATTCGTATTTTCCTATCTATCCATCCATCCATCCATCCATCCATCCATCCATCCATATACTAACCTACCTACCTATACATTACCTACTTTCCCCTTTAAGCTTTCGATGTAAATGAATTTGTGAGAAGGTATAAAATTAAAAGTGGCAATAATATTAGTGGACATATTTTATTTATAAAATTAAAGGAGATGTCAATGGACTTTCTTCATTGATTCTAATTGTGTTTATGACATTTGTTTTCAGAGTAACTCTATTATATTAAGAGTGGTGGCGCCTGGGTGGCTCAGTCAGTTAAGCATCTGACCCTTGATTTTGGCTCAGGTCATGATTTTGGGGTCTGCTTGAGATTCTCTCCCTCTGTATCAGCCCCCCACAATAAATAAATAAATCTTTAAAGACAAAAAAAAAAAAAGAGTGGATCCTTTCTCCCCTGCCTCCTTCCTTCACTTATTTCTCTGCCTTTCCTGTTTCTTACTTCCTAAGTGGTATATAAAAATATATTTTATGGGAAAACCTCAAACAATAATATAATAATATATATTATATAATAATATAAGTTAAACAATAAGAGTTGGAACTTTTCCTTGAACACTGACTCCATCTTTCTTTGCTTCCAATATATTTTCTGACTACTTCAATATTGAAAATGTTTGCTAAAGAAAAAAAAAAAGAACTCAATACATATCTCTTAAGTCTTCCTGTGTGTATGTGTGTACACAGACACAAATATAATTTGAAGGGTTTGTTTTTCTTGACAATTTACTTTTTTTAACCTTCTAGTTTTTCTTCAAATTGATCTACACATTCTCTTTTTTGTTGATGTATAATATTTCATGGCCTCTGCATAATAATCCACATCAGTTTATGACAATTTATTTAACCATATCCCTCTAAGTGGATATTTAGAGATTTTAATTTCTTACTATTACAAATAGTAGTATAATGAATTTCCTTATATATAGAATATGTAGAACATTGTTACAATTGTCTACAAAGCTGTCCTAAGTTTATCATCAAAGATATTAATAGGTATGATTGGTCTGAATAGAAAATTCAATAAATACTTTCCTACCAGGAATTCATCTGATCCAAAGTTATGTAAATAATAACAATAAACCTATAGTCAAATAAACTCTTACATAATGATAGCAAAGATAGTGAAAAAATATACTCAAAATTGATTAAAATATGTATAAAGATGGCCAGTGAACTATGGTAACAGGGATACTTGGTGATGATTATGTACTATTGATAATCTTAGACACATGAAAAAAATCATAATGTATAGCAAAACTGCTCAGAATATATGGAGAATGCCAGAAATGTAATTAGAGTTATCAGATTCAGATCATTATTATATCTGTGTGCCAGTTATATAGTAGGAAAAAAAAAACTTAGAGAATTTGTTCTTATGGGGTGGGGAGATACATCACAATCCTCAAAATAGATTATTTTTCAAATTAAATAGACTTTTGTCTCAGTCCAATTCTTATAGCTCATTCCTCCTCTTTTTCCTCAATGCATGTCTAAAAAGTTGATTTGGTGACTGTCACAGCCCCAACTATTAAGAAGAATGTCAATCTCCTCAGATTCATAGCACGGGAGAATAGCTGACAACCACACAAGAAGTTTGTTTATTTTTTTAAATGTTTTTTTATTACATATATATTATATAAACTTGTTTATTTTTAAAATGTGAATATATATGTATATGTATATATGTATATGTATATAAATAATGTGAATATTATGTAATATATAATAATGTATGTATATATTCTCCATCCCTTCATAGGGAACACATATTCCTTTCTATATTTAGAAATATATTTTTATATGTTATTTTCTATATTTCTTATATTTAAAAAATTGAAAATTTACCAGCTAAGTTGCAGAAAAGAAAATTTGTATTCTTCAGACCCTAAAAACAATTCTAAAGAACTAGAAATTAATAATGTGAAATTTGAATACAGATGACCAATAACTGAAAACAATTTTGAAAAATGAATTCCCAACTAGTAGGTAAAAGATAAAATGTGGGGCACAATGGAGGAAATTTGTTACATAAACATGAAAAATTGGAGTGTTTCTTAAATGTTTAGTCTTATTCAAAATGAATTGTACGTGTAAAAAGCAAAGTCGTTTTTCACCTCAAATATATGACATAGAATAGATATTTCATAATATTTTTAAAAATGAGAGATTTTTATTAAATATGATAGAAATATATAAAGAACCTTCTACAAAACATCCATGGCAAGGACCCAGGGTGCCAACACCTTGTATTTAATGAATGAGGACATGTCAAAGATTTTTTTTTTCCATGCAGACCTACAAATGTCCATTTAGTGGCCTAGATCTATTATTTCAAACTTGGGTAATTTTGATGATGAAGAAAATCACAGACACATATTGACTCCAACAATGCAGAAACTTAGTACTGCACCATATGGAAACAACAAAATCTCACCAAAAAAAGTCATTGGTAAAAATGCAGAGTTCAAATCCTACTTCTGACACTTTGCTGTTTTTGGCCAAAATTAGACACTTTGCTACTGTTGTACCACACTGACTTTCTGGAACCTCTCTTTTATCTTCTGTAAAAGAGGGAGTAGGAAAACAGGAATCTATGCCTTTTCCTAAATCCCATGCTTTGATTGTTATTTTCAGATCTTAAGAACACTGTGGAAAAATGGTCTGAGACATCTGGTAAAAAAAAAAAAAAAATGCAGATTCGATAAATGCATGTATCTCTGTTTTCTCTCTAAATCTTTCAGTAAAGGGATTTTAAAAAGTGATAAACCCAGAGGGAATAGGCATTTTTTTCATAGCCTTAATGCTGGATAAATAGTATTTAACTTATTATTGTTATCGTTTGAAAGCAGAGGAAGGTGAAATCTAAGAGCCTGCAAAGGATGGTGCCAACAGGTAAAAAGGAGGTGGATCAACACTGAGGAATGGGGAAAAGAGTTAGAAATTAGAAATGTCCAGTTACTCAGAAGACAGCAGCAAGGCCTGGGCTAAAATGAGACATATTGGATGAAAGTATGAATAAATAAACTGTTCCCAAATTCTCCCTCTTAATACTTAGACTCAGGTAATTACGACCACCTCCACCTCTTGAAATGGAAAATAAGTTTACTTATTAAACTGAACGAGAGAAGCACAGGACATTGTGGGACCTGAAGTAGCAGAGAACAGAGGTGAAAAGAACTGGATTGAGTGGAAATCTGCATAATTCATCATGAGACCCCCCTACTGCCTCTTTTCTCCAACTTAACTCAGATGCACTCCCCAAAATGGAGCCTGAAGGATTCCAATAAGATTCAACTTACAAATCAGGATATTCAGTGCCAAGCTCTCCAAGTTTTGATAAATTACCCTACGAGAAACACAGTAGGAAAAAAATGGGTGTATTTAAACGATTCATTTAAATACGAATAATACCTAGGAAATACCAGAAATTTAAGAAGAACCTCCACTCTGAAGGTGGCAAAACAAACAAACAAAAGGAATTGGAGGAAAACAGAATTTTCAAAGCACAATGAAATAATGACTATAATCAATATCACTAGATAGCTAAGAGAAAATATTAAAGCTACAAATAAAGAAAAATCAGAAAGCAATTGTTGGAAGGAAGGAAGGAAGGCAAGAAGGAAGGAAGGAAGGGAGGAAAGAAGGGGCTTCAAACGGAGTCAATTGTGCTAAGTCCCATGTCAGCAAATAAGACCTAATGTCTAATCTAATTGCAGTTCTAGCCTCTCCCAGGAACATGATCTTTAACCAGTCAATCTGGAATTAATTACCTTGTCAACACTAGTGAGGTAATTTGCATAATAGACCCCAGCTCTTTACCCAAAGAAAGGTGAACTTGCCTGAAATAATCCACTCTTTGTTAGAAGCTTCCTTTTTCCTCCCACTTCTGCCTTCCATTTTGTACAGCTCCTCAGAGCTCCTTTCTGTTTGCCAGATGGGATGCTGCCTCATTCACGAATCACTGAAAAAGCCAATTAAAGCCTTAAATTGACTTGGTTGAGTTTTGTTTTTTAATAGATTTGATGGCAGTGGTGGGACCAAAGGAGACTTCGGATGGCATCTGGGACAGCAAGAAACAAAGGTGTGCTGCCCAAGCACCGTCTGAGTTCACGATCTTTCTTACCATTTCCAAGGGTAAGTTCCTCTCAGTTCTGAGTTCTGTTCTTTTTGTGATGAGCTCTGAGTCTAATTGGCTTTCCAGTTCAGGGCAGGTGAGCTTGGGCTGTCAAACAGTTCTGCCCAGAACCCAAGACCTTAGTGTTTATTTCAGACCACCATTTTTGTTTAATTAGTGGAATTGCCTAGCCCTTGACTCTGTCCCAGGATCTACATGGGAACGGTTAGTGACAGTTTATAGTTCTTTATTTATGTGGAGCCCACAGTCTGAAGTCCCTATCTGCTGAGGTCTATTGGTTCAATCCTTTCTCTATTGCAAGTTCTCATGGTGGGAACAGGTGGTGGTACACACAAGGGCCTTCTCTTGGCCAGGAAGCCATAACATCTCTTGGTTACTGTTGATATATTAATGTGCACGTTTGTCTTGTTCTGTGTAGATAAAGACTATTGCTAAGGGGAATCCCAGAAGCAGCGACAATATTGGTGGGCACGGGTTGAGCATTTAAAAGCTATTAGAATGCTCACCACCTAACCCAAGGATTCCCATGTTAGGATAAACTGGTCATGGAATGGAATAGATGGATTTTGGGTCTCTTGCCAACCTCAAGAAAATTTCTGTGCAACAAGATACACTGCAAAACACCACACAATCCCCAACCCCATGGCACATCCCTCAGGCTCTAGGAGACGCAAAAAGGCTTAGCTAAAAGAAAGGGAATCTTTTAAATTTAAACAGGTAAGCATGACTTCTTTCAGTATCACAATCTAGGTATTTCCAAACATGGTGAAATCTTACTAAAAGCGACCTAGAATTACAATGGCCTCTACGAGAAACACTCCTATTAGTCAAGATCATTCGAAAGCAAGGGCTCCTGGGGCATCTAGGTGGCTCAGTCAGTTAAGTGTCTGACCCTTGATTTTGGCTGGAGTCATGATGATGGGGTCATGAGATCAAGCTCTGCATCAGGCTCCATGCTGGGCATGGAGATTTCTCCCTCTGCCCAGCCCCCACTCCAGCTTGCACACTCAAGCTGTCTACATAAATAAGTAAAAGTAAAAGCAAAGGCTCCTAAATCAAATAAGCAGAATGGGATACTAATTTTAAGTGGCATGAAGAAGCCTCCAAAAGGCTTCAAAAATGCCAAAATAACTTCATGGAAAGAACTGTCATAAAAGGCTAGTGAAAAAATAAAGACACAAAAGGTACACAACACAAAAAACTGTAAGACTGTTGAACACCCTACTGCTCCCCCTCTGTCCTCCTTTATTTCAGTATCCACTCCAGTAATCTGATTGAATTGTCTTTTCAGCCTAAAGAGATTACATGACTGTAAACAAAAGTCTTTCAAGTTAGTGTCCTTATATCTACTCTCAAAGATGGGCCCCTGTCTTCCGCCAATCCTGTGGTTGAGAGGACTTAGCAATTTCCTGGTTAATCCTTATATTCTTCCCTTAAACAGCCAAGGGGAAATAAAATTAAAATTAATGAAAAATCTTGCCAAAATCTTTTAGATATCAGAGCCTGCAGAGGGGATCCTAGGAAAACTGGCAGAAGCTGGGTTAAGGGTGAAAATTATTGCGAGAATTGGTTCTTGGAGCTCTGGAGCGTAGTGGCTCCTTTTCTGTCCAGAAGATGCAGGCAGGTCATGGGCAAGAAGGGTCCTGCAGGACCAGCCAACAGGGTCCTTGTCTTCGCCAGGGATGGAAATCAAATGTGAGCCAGTAGGAGGTGGAAGCAGAGTTTATTGAAGATCTACAGAGATTCATATGGAGTGTCAGGAGACTTGGAAAGGAAAAGAGGGAGTCTTGTCTTTGTTCAGGGTCTGGGGTTGGTTATTGAGGATGATGGTCTGGTGTATGTGTCTTTTGGGGCATCCAGGAACCGGTTAGAACAAAGATGAGGGCCCAAGTGTTATTCCTTGGAGACAGGGGGCCTTGGCTTTGAGATATGAATGCTTTGTCCCATCATTCCCACCTGGTCCTTCCTTAGATGTTACCCATTCTAGAGAAATCATATTAACCCTTTGTCCCTTATAAGGAGGACATATACTATTTGCATTACATGGCATGTGTAGAGTGGGGTGGAGGGCAAGTCCAAGGAAGAATAGCAGCAGGGAAAGAAGCAAAGGTCAAAAAACAAAAACACAAAAACAAAACAAAACAAAAACAGCTTTTTTCTCTTGGGCTCCCTTCAGTTTCCTTGTCTCAGGAAGATCTTGGCTGGGTTTCTACCTGTCTAGTTCAGGTAGGTTGTTGGCTCTTTCTTTTGACTAACTTTGGGAGTGACTCCAGGTCTTGTTAAGACAGTATCTTTTTGCACTCTTGCACATCATGGGTCCTCAGGGCTGTCAGTTTAATATTACCAGGAGCATTTACCATTTGTCCCAGTTGCAACCTGACAAATTATTGAAAGGATTTAATAACTCTGTGATCTCAGAAATTTGGCCGGTTTGGAAGCTGATATTCAGAGCCTGCTAGAACTATTTTTTAGGCCTCTTTTTTAAGCTAAGTGTACCCGGAAGCCAGAAAAACCATTCCAACTAGGTGGATGGTTGTGTCAGTCCTTTGATAAGCAACTAATAGCACTTATTCATCTTAAAAGGCTTGGAGGCCTTGTAAAAAAATCTGGCCTTAGGACAAAAAGTACTTCTTAGAAGAACTTGCACTCTTTCCCTCTGCCTTTGAGATGTAAATGTTCTACTTGATCCCTCCAGGAACTCTTATCCAGGCCATCTCTTTGAAATGCAAACTTCAGGGAGGTAATTCTTATCAGAAGAACAAAAGGAGGAAATGTCATTTAAAACTTAGGTAAATTAAAAACTCTTTTAAACCATTTTCTTCACAAATATTAGTAAAAGCTTTAGCCTTCTGAGAAGGTAACCTCAATTTATTCCATCTGCCAGAAACATAATTTGGATCTATCTCTGTTATAACTAGTGAGTTTTGTATTATAGTACCTGACTCGTGGCATTAATTTTTAAGTGGAAACTATAAAGTCTCTGTTTGCATTAGCCTATCTATGTGTGTGTGTAGGCTTAGCTAAAAGAAAGGGAATCTTTTAATTAAACAGGTAAACATGACTTCTGCCAGTGTCAGAATCTAGGTATTTCCAAACATGGTGAAATCTTACTAAAAGCTACCTAGAATTACAATGGCCTCTATGAGAATGTATGTATGTATGTATCTATCTATCCATCCATCCATCTCCAGATGGTGTTACTAAGATTAATTTGTAAAAGAGCTCTATTTAATTGGCTTAATGAAAATTAAGTGCTATTATGAGTTCAGGACTCCTAAAATTCTCAAATATAACAGAAACTAACCCAAATATTTTTCGGGTTCACGTGACCTGGGAAAACATTTGGTATTAAAACTAGTTTTTTTGGCTTAATTAAAATGGACATTTTTTTAAAGATTTTATTTATTTGAGAGAAAGAGCAGAGGAGTGGGGAGAGGAGCAGAGGGAGAAGCAGATTCCCCACTGGGCAGGGAGCCCAATGTGAGCCTTGATTCCAGGACCCTGAGATCATGATCTGAGCCAAAGGCAGATGCTTAACCAACTGAGCCACCTAGATGCCCCCAAACAGACATGTCTTTATAGAGTTATCAACATTGAATATAATACACACATAAAGCTTTTATTCTACCTGGGTTTATTAGTCAAATAAGTTCATTATCTGTTACAAAATTTTCCAACAAAAATACAAACTTGATATGATGAAATTTTCATAAGTAACGCCCACATAATTGCTGAGAACAAGTGAATTAAATAGATGTAAGTAGCGTTACAGGATTTTTTTTCTTTGGTGCCCGTGGTTCTTGGTCACACCATTTCAAAGAATGAAGAGGTAGACCAGGCAGAGTGGTGGGCAACAAAGCAAGGTCTGTTGAGTGATAGTACCAAGCTCCCTAAGAGGAAGGGGATCTGAGAAGATTGCCACTGGAGGTTCTAAGTCTAAGGGTTTTTATGGGCTTGTTGGTATGTCATTTTAATCTCATTAACCCTCCATGAGCCTGTCATCTAGTCAGGTTTTTGAAATCTATCTATCATGTGGGAAAGAGTAGAGGACTCCTTCCAGGGTGGGGTAAAATCCTTTAAAGCGTGTTTTCTTCTTAGGGCGGGGGGCCGGGGGGGGGGGGGGCTTGTCCCTGCCTGCCTTTTTTCCAACTATCCTTCTTCATGTAGGACAAAAGTTTTTAGGTAAACTTTTTACACAGTTTCCCCAAATCTTTTTGGAAACTTGAAACCTTAAACTTTTGATAAGTTAAATTAAATGATGGATAGCCATTGACTATCTGGCCATTTCCAAATAAGATAAAATACAGAAACATTAGTTACTGAACACAGGCTTATCCACTTTGGGCTTCTTCTTACAGAGAAACTGAAGATATTTGGGTCTATAGTAAGCATGTTTTTGCCACACTGGAAAATTTACTATGAGAAAACACGTTTCTAGAAATAATAAAGACTATTTATAAATTTGTCAAGCCATAAAATGCTAATGTAAGACAATTTGCAATTGTTTACTTCTTTATTTTCCTAAAAATTAAGGTTTTCAAGGTTCAAAATTCTAATTCATATAATTAAAGTTACTAGAAAGATTAAAGAAAACACCTCGATATGCAAGGGAAGTAGGATGTGTGTGCCTTCAGTCAAAGAAAGTATGAGGAATAGAGATGCATTTTTGTTAGGGAAAAAAAGTAATTTTATCATTAGACTGGCTATTTCAGAACGGGAAAAAGAAAAAAAGCAGGACAAAACTATGGATTTGTGGAAAAGGAATGTTGGGAAAGGAATTTTATGCATGGTTAAGGTTGCTAAAACTATAATCAGTTTATTTAGGTTTAAAAAAAAGATGAGTGTTACTATCAAAAGTACGCTGGTGTATGGGTGCCTGGGTGGCTCAGTCAACTAAGCATCCAACTCTTGGCTTCTGCTCAGGTCCTGATCTCAGGGTTGTGAGATGGAGCCCCACGTTCCTTGGGCTCTGCACTAAGCCCAGAGTCGGCCCACCCACACCCCTCCCCTGCACTTTCTGACACGCTAAAATAAATAAATAAATCTTTTTTTAAAAAAGTACACTGGTGTAAAATTAGAGCTGTTTTTCTTTCTGTTAAAAGAACAACGCTCTTTTGGACTTTTGGTTTGCTTTTGGTAAAAGACTGAAATTTTATTTACCTTTTAAGTAATCTGTCAAGAAAGCAAAGATCTGGGGCCTTACCAAAATAATTTACTGTGTTTCATGTTATCTTTATCATCAGCTCTTTGATTATTTAAGAAAACTGAGTCTTCTCTACTTAAAAAAGCTAAGGCTTTTTCTACAACTATTTAACTTTCTGTATTTCCCTGAAAAGTCTTTAATTGAAACTACGATTGAAGAGTTAAGCGTTGTTTAATAGTGAGCTATTATCCTATATGACCAACTATTTTTAAACCTTTTGATATTTTTGACAAACTTCCAAAAATCAAATTCTAAATGAAGTCTTTTTGACCTTGAATAAACTTCAGGATTCTCTAGAAGACCTCTGGAACATCTCAAAAGATGTGTTTTCTCTCCTTATTAAAAAAAAAAAATGTTAAACTAATTAGTCATATTTGATGTGCTAAATCACCTGGGAAGCGTTGTCAAATAAGAAGTAATAGTAAGCTTTCTTTATGTTGCATTTATATAGGTATATGTTGTAAGTATTTCAGAAATTGTATGAAATTCCTAGTGTCTGATATGTCCTGGTATAATGTTATCATCATAATTCCAGTTTTTCATTTTAAAATGTGTGTCTCAGGAATAACCAAATCTCCTTGTCAATTCCATTATAATAAATTCTCAGAAGATATTTAACAACGGGCATTTTAAAAGATTTTTTTTTGTCACTTACAGATAATTATCGTTTTACTCAGCTTTTGCAAAAGTGTTCTGCAAAAGTGTGTCATCTTCAAGGAGATTTCATAGAACGGACTTCGACAGGTGCAGTTTTCTGATAACTTCAAGATCATTAAACTGAACTGGGTGAGAATTTCCAGAATAAAAGAACTGGATTCAAGCAGAACAAGTGTTAATTACATGGGACTGACTGAAGGAGGATGGTCATAATTCCTTATGACCTTCTTGTTTAAAACATTGCTGGTTCTTCAATATTTTGTTTTTTCAGATTTAAGGAAACCTTTTCTTAAGCTACATATGACAGCATAATTTGATAAAGCATAGCTTCATAAACAAAGGTGAAACATTTATTTTTTTCTCCAGCTGATTCCTCCAAAATTTGGAAATTCTTGAGTATTCTTTTCATGGCAATTTACATAGCTATTTACATAAGTTCAGTGAGAATCTGTTCTTCCAGTAACAGGACACAATTAGAAACATGGGTTATATTGCCAAGACTTTAACTGGAATGTCATATTTGAGAGAAACCTACATAGACTCAGATATGACCAGAGCTTATAAGGTCAATCACTATTCTTGCTGCACTTATGTAAATAATCAGGTCCAGTTTAATGCAAACAAATTAATTTTACTATGATTATCTTTGGAAAAAAGTAGGGATGATTGTGATGAAGGATAGTTGGAATGCAGGCAGGCAGGGACATGGGCTACCACCCAAGAGGAAACCACCTTTTAAAGGATTTTACACCACCCTGGAAGGAGCCCTTCACCCTTTCCCATGTGATAGATAGATGACAAAAAAACTGACTGGATGACAGGCTCATGAAAGGTTAAGGGTTAATCAGATTAAAATGGCCCACCAACAAGTCCATAAAAACCCCTAGTCTTAGAAACTCCTGTGGCAACCCTCTCAGGTACCCTCCCTCTTTGGGAGCTTTGTAGTATCACTTTGCTGTCACTCAATAAACCTTGCTTTGCTGCCCACCTCTCTGTCTGGTCTACCTCTTCATTCTTTGAAGTGGCTCAACAAAGAACCCTGGGCACCGATGGAGAAAAAACATCCTGTAACAATTGTAGAGAGAAAAATTACATTTCCACCTATGTAGATACTAGATTCTAATCTTGCTAATTGTCTTTGAAGTTTTGTTATATACCTGTAAACTGAAATGGATCCTGAATTCTCCTTTCCTCCAATACTCTGGCTTCTACTCTCCAATATGTTATCTACAATTTTCCCCCAACTTTCTGATTTGGAATCACTAAGAACAAAGATTGCCCTTGACTCTCCTTGTAAGGGACTAAACTAGATCCTCCTCACTGCCCAGTTGGCAGCCAAACTTCAGGAACTTGAAACTTAGGTATACATCTCACAGATAAAGAAGGCTCCACTGGGGTACTTGGGTGGCTCAGTCGGTTAAGCGTCTGCCTTTGGCTCAGGTCATGATCCTAGGGCCCTGGGATCAAGCCCTGTGTTGGGGTCCCTGCTCTGTGGGGAGTCGGCTTCTCCCTCTGCCTCTGTTCTTCCCCTCTGCTCCTGCATGCTCTCTTTCTCTCTCAAATAAGTAAAATCTTAAAAAAAAAAAAAAAAAAGGCTGTACCTCATGACTGGTCCTATGCAGATGCCAGGTATCTCCCAGTCAAATGGATGAGGAAGAGAAGTAATTGGCACTGATGTAGCATGTTTCCACCCAAGATGCCAGATCAAGACTTTCTACTTTTAGTCAACATAAAACCCTTTTTTCTTTCCTTTACTCTGGCTTTGACCTGGAAGGATACCATCCTCATCTGAAGATCCCAAGCCATTGCTAAGTGGGTGTAACCTTTCAGACTGCCAGGTTTGTCATTAAAAACAGAAATAAAGAAACCTGATCTGTCCATCAACAGTACAACCTTAGTGGAAGAGGTCTGTGTCCCAACAGAATTTATCTTTGTCTGTGGTAGTTACCATGCTCCTTGGGCCTATGAGTGCCAACATGGCTGGCACAATGCTTCTTAGGTTATCTGACTGTGCCCCTAACTGTTCACAAATGAACTAAGCAAGATAAGTCACTGGTCAATTCCCTCTGAATTTATGTCACTGAATTAGAAAGGACTTACCAGGAGTCTTTCCTGATTCAGGATCCACTTCCTTTGGCAGGGCCCTACTTCCTTGGTTAGAAGTAAATGTAAATGAGGCTATAACCAGGAACCTTTCCTTAACTCTTAAAAGTATTGCAAAGATCCACTGCTAAAACAATAGCTGCCCCAGGAAAACCCTTAGATTCTCTGGCCAAAGTTGTTCTTGACAGCAAGATAGCCCTTAATTATCTTTTAGCTGAGCAAGGAAATTTCTCTGCTGTGGCCAGCACCACCCTCTGTGCCTGCATTAATACTTCTGGGGAAGTTGAAACTCAGGCTACATAAGATCACAAACAGGCCACTAGCCTTAAGAAGTTGAGTTCTTCAATAGGGTCTTCTCTGGACTTACTGAATTTTGATTGGTTTGGGTCTTGGGTACCCTGGCTCCAAACTGCACTCCAGACATTGGGAATTATTCAGCTTATAATAATAGAGTAGTCTCCCTGGTACACTGCATCCTCTCCAAAGCTTGAACTGCATGTTTGCAACCACTAATCATCAAGTAAGTCAATGATCTCCCTAAGACTCAACATCAGAAAAGGAATAAAGAAAATGACCAAATAAAAAATTGTGAGGATGAAGTCATGACCTGTGAATACCAGAGACATTCAGGAAAAAACCATCATGACCTGTGCATATCACACAGAGGACCAGTAAAAGCTGTAAGAACTGCAGAGCAGTGGCTAAGAGGGGCACTAATGCCTTAAATTTTGATCATAGCTCTTAGTTAAGGTAAGAGTCTGATCAAAAAAGGAATTGTTAAAAAAAAAAAAGGCCTAAAATGGAGTCACTTGTGCTGATCCTCCTGTCTGTCAACAAACCAAGAGTTAACATCTAATGTAATTACAGTTTCAGCCTCTCCCAGGAATGTGACCTGTAACCACATTAATGTGGAATTACCTAGTCAACACCAGTGATGTAATCTGCTTGAAAGAGCCTAGCCCTTTGCCGAAAGGAAGGTGACCTTGCCTGAAACAATCAACTCTTAAAAACTTCATTTTCTGCACCTATAAAAGCCTTCCTTTGTACAGTTCCTC
Organism: Callorhinus ursinus; assembly: GCF_003265705.2. Lineage (NCBI taxonomy): Eukaryota > Metazoa > Chordata > Mammalia > Carnivora > Otariidae > Callorhinus > Callorhinus ursinus. The sequence goes on from NW_027397086.1 coordinate 12,488,680, forward strand.
AGAGCTCCTTTCCGTCTGCTATATGGGATGCTGCTTGATCCATGAATCATTGAACAAAGCTAATGAGATCTTCAAATTGACTCAGTTGAATTTGGTCTTCTAACACGAAAAAGAGCCTCTGGAAATTAAATAAATAGCACACTTTCTTAAAGGAATAACAAATATTAGCAGAAATGGAAGATGAATTTGAGGAAATCTAAAAGAATTTTAAAGCTGAGAGAAGAAAAAAAAACAACTAGAGATGAAACAGAAGAAAATTAGAAGCTCAGTGTAGGATGACTGAAGTCTGACTGTGAGGGATCAGAAGGAGAGAACAGGGAACATAGAGTTCCCTTGATAATGGAATTATCAAAGACATAATTCGAGAACAACTTCCAGAAATAAAGGCTATCTGTATCCAGACTGAAACAGCCAAACAGTTATCCAACACAACATATTTTGAAAGCTCCACACCCTAGAACATCATAAAATTTCAGAATTCTTAGCATTTAAGATCTTCAGTGCTTCCTACACAGGAGGGGAAATCAAAGGGAGTTACATTTTAAGGATCAGGAAGGAGACTGGTGTTAGGCTTCTTACTGCAGAGCAAAGGACAAATGCCTTCAAATATCTGGAGGGAAGAGGTCTCTAAACTAGAATACTAAACCCAAACAACCAAATATCAATTAGATATTTGCATAAATATCAATTAAGTTAAAAACATGAATTTTCCAGTACAAGATGCTTCAAAGGTCTCTGAGGACAACAGTTACCAGCATGGATAAATAAAGAAATAGCACACATTACTTAAAAGTATGAAAGAGTTGAAAGTGAGAGAAAGCCAGCTTGAATGGGGAGAAGTGAGGCCAGAGACATTTTTGAAACTATCCATGCATCTAAAATTCATTAAAGAATGAAAAGCAAACACGCAAAAATTATATAGGAAGGAAGAAAATTGTATCCTTGAGAACTAGATTTATATCTGAGCTTACCCAATGTCAAGGCATGAAGGGAAAAAAAGTCAGAAAACGGAAAACAGGCCTTGTGATGAAGAATTCCTGGGTTTTGAGCACAGATCAAGAATACATACATACATATACATATGTGTATGTGTTTAGGAAAAATAATATATTGGTTAGAAAATGAAAATTTGTTACAAACAAGACACTATTCATATATGCCTTGAAATATACTGATTTTTTTTTGTCAAATAAACCATTATAATAGGTATCCAGGGAAAAATGTCTTGTTTTAGAACTCAGGGCTTCAAGTAAGAAGAGTGAAATCAACTTGAGATGCAGTTGAAGACTCCTGATCCCTGAAAATACGTGTGTGAGTATCTGTATCTATGTATGTGTGAGTAGAAGAGAGAGAAGCAGAAAGAAGGTCTCATGAAATTCTAAATGACAAAAACCTTTCCTTGCCCTCACCATCTGCTTTCATTTGAGACTTAGAGAAAATTTTGGTGCAAAGTAAGATACTAGTTCCATCAATATAGGAGACAGAGTAGTCCCTCTGCTTCTCACCTACTGTAATGTTTTGGGCTCCTCAAACATGCCCAAGTCAATCACTTCTAGCTATGCATTCAAAGAAATGCTATTCCCAGGACCTGGTGCACTGCTCATTCTCTTCCCTATCCCCATTCTGCTTTAGCTGGTTGACTCTTACCTTTCCAGGTATCATGTTTCATATTACTCCTCTAGGAAGATCTTTTCCATAAAGAGATACACTTTTTCCTTTAGGCTTTTCAAAGCATCCTATGTTATTTTTGATTGCATGCTTCATGAATAATTGTTCTTTCTCTCTGTTCTCTAAGAAAGTGACAACTCCTCCACGAGGACAAGAACAGTGTCTGCCATATTCCAAGATGCATGTCAGGAATGTAGTATTTATTTAATTATCTTAAATTAGGGGGGAAACGCACTCATGGTACACTATGTCCTTGTACAGACATACAATAAAATATGTCTTTTGAATTATGCAAAAGAACATTATTCTACTCTATACAAAGGTGTATAGTGATCACCAACCACTAAATTTCCATTCATTCATTCATTCATAGAGTCAATAAAATACACTAAAACATGTATCAAGCACCCATTCTATACAGAATACTTAGGTAGTTCTGGAATACAACAGTGAAGAAAGCAAGCAGCAGCCCTGAAGGGAACTTGCATTATAGTTGCAAAAACAAATGAACCAAGCTAGAGTATATTTCATACACCATCATTTAGTTGAATTGCAAGTAACTATTATCTGTTACAAACATGTTAAGTTTCCTGAAGATGAAGAAAAGCTAAAATATATGCAGATCTTTCTTTATACTGGATCCTCATTGATAAGAACCCCTCTCTACTGAGTGGGATTCTGTGAGATGCAGTGAACCTTGAAATGCACTGCAGAAGACTGGCTAGAAAATCCTCCCAGAGCATCTTCCTTTCCATCCTGTTGGGGGTGTGGATAAAGTTCTGCCTGCGTCACCACCGATTAATCCATGTCTTAGCTTTCAGCTGCTTCACACTGAGCTCACTGTAACTTTAAATATTGATAACCAAGCTCATATATCACAGAGCTGAGCGAATGACAGTTTCAGTGCATAATGGCTAAAGCTTTCTACAATAATCAGATATTCAATAATTCATGAAAATATATCCCCCCAAATCAAATTGGAAGCTATTTTGTGTAATATATTATTTAAAATTCAATATTATAATGCACACAACTTCTCCTCAGCCAGAGGAGGACCATTTCAAGATGTGATTATGTGCAGACTCTATTTAAAAGTGACAATTCTGCTTTTCATTTGTTTAACAGCTTAAGCGGAGGAGCTCAACTGGAACTAAGTCATCTGACAACGAAACCAAGGCAGCCACAAGCAACTTTGCAAAAGTGACATTAGGACCTAAAAAAATGGACATCCATTTCGAGAGGAGAGACATGTGTATTTGGGGGAAAAATTTCTTAATTTGTTCAGGTCTTACATCAACTTGCTCCCAAATAGTTCTCTCCAAATTAACTGTAACTTATCAGCATTGTAAGATTAACATGTGAACTTTTAAGTTCAAGAGTCAAGACACCTGCACCCCACCCCAGTGTTGCAGCAGTCTCAGATGCTTGCCAAGCCATCAGTTACTACATTTTTGTTTTATTTTAAGATTATTTATTTATTTTATTTTATTTTTTTAAATTTATTTAGAGAGCATACATAAGTGGGGTGGGGAGGAGCAGAGAGAGAAGGAGAGAGAGAATCTCAATCAGACTCCATGCTTAGCATGGAGCCCCATACAGGGCTCTATCTCCCAACCCCACTATCATCACCTGAGCTGAAATCAAAGAGTTGGATGCTTAATCCACTGAGCCATCCAGGCATCCCTACTATTTTTTTTTTTTTAGTAGATCAGGGAAAAATTGTTTCATAAGCACAGTCACAGAATTCCGGTTTCATATTACTTCATTCTTGGAAAACAACCCCTCCCCACTTCTCTCCTGCCTATCTGAAATCTTCTTCCAAGGGATATGTCACACTGAGTGATGCCTTCCCTGGCTTTACAAGCCAGATATGGCTCGCCCTTTCTCAGGACACCTATAATGTTAATTGTCAGCAGCCCTCATATCATTCCACTAGCTACTGTTTAATATGCCCTGATCATATGTCAGGCCTATGTCAAAATGTCATATATTTACCTTGTTTTCATTAGACACTAGCCCACCATTGCTACCCAAAGGAACAGTTGAGGAACCGGAATTCAAGGAGTTGTTCAAGGATACAAATCAGTACAGAAGGGGCAGAAGGTGGTCTGTTTGGTTTAGTGTTTCACTGGTGCCTAGAGTAGTGCCTGGTGCATAGGCAGGGCTCTGTATTTGTTGACTGGTTGACTCAATAAACAAATCCCAAAGCATTCAGTTTGTATAAGTCTAGGGTTTCCTTGCAGTCAACATGGTTGGGAGAGACCAGCATCAGTAAGTGAAAAGAGAGTGCTGTTATGAGAGTAAAGTGTGGTGTTTTAGAACAAGTCCTGAATGTGGAGTTCAAGGTCCTTGCCAATATCTAGACTGTGACAATTTGCAATAGTATGACCTGGAACAAAGTGATGGACTTTTCTTGTTCTCAGTATCTTCCTCTATAGTAACTTCACTTTATAATCTAAAACTTCCATGAACCAGTATAGAGCTGTGGTTAAAACAGTAGGCTCTAGAGTAGGAAGGCCCAGGTTCAGATGTCAGTTCTGACCTGCAGAACACATGGAAAGTTCTTTCATGTCTCTGTACCTCAGGCTCCTTATATAGAAAGTTGCATATCATACCTCCATAATGGACCTGTAAGTTCTACATGGTTTCCTATATGCAAATCCTGTAATGCTTACTACATACAAAGATCTAAATAAAAGCTAGCTCTCCTTTTAATGTATGTGTAATTGGCATAGTGTTCCATATATAGCAGGTCCTCAGAGAACATTTTCTTCCTTTTCTCTCACCGTTTTGAAAAATTGACTTAACTGTGTGGGAACTCAGTTTGCCTCCTTTATTAAATTAGAATAATAAAACTGACCTTTCTCCAAATAGCAGGGCTAAGTGATATTTTAATAATATTTTCAACTCTAAGATGCCAATAACGTGCTTGTGGCCCAGAATTTGTAGGCTGGAAAAGGCAAACATCATCCTCAATAAGAGAATGTCAGAATAGTAGGTACAAACTCAAAGCTACATTAGAAGGCAGAGCAGCAAATAAAAGTCTCTCGGATAAGGTGATTAAAAAAGAATCTATGGAATCTCATATTTGAATTGGGTCCCAATAGATAAGACTAGCAATAATAAAAAAGGATAAGAATATGAAGGATGAGCACACTTTGCATAAATTTCTGCCATAAGTTCACCAAATACTGGCTGGATTAGATAATTTGATTACATACTGCAATATTTTCTGGCTGTAGACAGAGTAACTAACATAAAGGAAGAACGTAATTAATGTAAGCATCATCATCAGATCTTTTATTGGTTGTCTGTTACGATCGAAGTGTTGTGCCTTTATTATTCTTAATTATTTTATGTACTCCCTGTTAAGTAGAATCTTCTACATTCAGAGGCTAGGAACATGAGATTCAGCAAGGTCCAGTCACTTGATCAGAAACCTCGTCTCAGGGGTCAAGCTCGGACGTGAACCCAGCTCACCCTCAGACCTCATAGCCACGCTCTCTAGGTTTTTGGCTGTGTCATTTTAAATGATTATGAGTTTAATGAATTAAAAATATTATTAAACATGCCCTTCTCCGTAAGAATCCATTAGCATAATGAGAATATGCAAATCATTAATTTTAAACCATCTAAACAACAGCAGTCACATTTTTTTCTCCTGCCAGAGAATACCAGCTTAATGAGATTGGACTGGCCCAGTGCTGCTGATGTTCAAGCCAGGAAAAGAGAAAGAATAAAAACAGGCATCCAAGGTTAAAAAAAAGGGTGCTTCTGGCCCCACCCCAGGACTTCAGACAATAATAGGAAATCAAACAATTGCAGCCCTAAACATAGGCATTGTCATCAATCACCCATTTACACTCATATGATGCAATTTATAGGTCACAGGATTGCTTTTCCCATTAGTCTAGCACAAACTGTAAAATTCTGAGTAATTTATTTCCTTTCTTCCATTGTTCCTTCATCCTTCCCCTCCTTCTCCAGTTGTTTCTTAAACACCTAACCTGTATCACTGTACGGATTAAGTCCTTCAAACCATTAAATGACCTGCTAGAAAGATATGAATGCTGCCTTTACTGAGCCTACGGTCTACTAGGGGCAATGGACAGTAAAGCAGGAAATTACAACATATGCAATGTTACATGTTGCTCATGAAAAAGCACTTGAATATTACTTGGCAGTCAACTGAGACCTGAAGGATAAATAAAGATAACCAGATAAAGTAAATAATGTGTGTGTATATCTGGGTGTGGGTAGGAGGTGGGGGAATAAGGATATAGATGATCTAGACAGAAAAAAACAATATGGGCAAAGGCTTGGAAGTGAAAGAGTTAAGAAGGAGAGAAAAGTTCCAGGATCATTTTTACAGTGTGCAGTAAGGCTGGGCATGGTAAGCTTTGGATGGGTCAGGCAGGGTCAAGTCCAGAAATGAGGCTAAAGAGGTAAGCAGGATTCAGAGCAGGCCAAAGCAAGCAGACACTGCTTCATTCTGAGGGTAGTAAGAGCCTATTGGAGATCTGTAGGGAGACCACGTGGCTACAGATAGACAAGGATGGAGGATGTTGCAGCATTGGGTTAGATGATCAAAGGTCTCTGGTGAGAGGTAAAGGGTATGTGATGCTTTTTCAAAGATGTCTCCCTGAGAGGATTAGGGAACTTTAACCTGGTGAAGTGGAAATCTCAAGGGGTCTGGAAGGCTCTCTTTCAATATCTGTAATGTTGTCTCTGGCTAAGAGATGGGGATATTTGTGCTAGACCCAAGAAGCACTATTAGGACCACTGGACAGAAATCAAAGGAAAGCTCAGTCTAACAAGAAACTTTCTGCTGAGCAAAGTAATGATTCCTGCAGGTTGCCACCTGGCCCCTCTAGTGGCCTTCCTGTCTTTGCCATTGTTGTCAGCTGCCATAACAACCCTGTGCGTGTTTTCCCCAGCCTCATGGCTGCATGAGCATGTCTAGGGTTTTCCCCAGCCTCATGGCTGCGTGAGCATGTCTAACCAGAGGCACAAACAGATGCCCTCTGTTTTCACCCTGCTAGTGAAGACAGTAGCTCCTTCCATCGAGAGTGAACAGGGAGAGGCCAGAAGTCTTCTCTTCCTTGCATGTGCAAGATGACCCAACACCTCCAGCTAAAGGAGGCAACAATAACATCTCAAGTATCTCTCCCAAAGCCATCACAGCTCACGAAGGCGCATACAAAAGTCGTATTTGAAGAGACATTCCCAGCACAACCCCAGGTCACCACACTATCTTCACCTTCAACACTGATGATTTTCCCAGGGTCCCTGGTAAGTAATACGAACTTTAACTTCAAATGATACTGACTGTCTTAGTCAGTTCAGGCTGCCATGACAATATACCATGGGCTGGGTGGCTTCAACAACAGAAATTTATTTTCTCCCAGGTCTGGAGGTCGGTGGTCCAACATCAAAGTGCTTGCTGATTTGCTTTCTGGAGAAGACCTGGTTTTCTTCCTGGCTTGCAGATGGCCACTTTCTTGCAATTTCCTTGTTATGCTTGTGTGCTGGGGTGGGGGTGGGGGAAGAGGGCTATGGTGTCTCTTATAAGGACACTAGTCTATAGGGTCTGGGTCCACCCTTGTAACCTCACCCTGGGGATTAGGGCACCAAAAAGTGAATTTGGGCTGGGAGGGGTTCAGTCCATAACACCAACCTTTCTTCTAAGGGCCTCAAGGTTCAATCTCTTTGCACGCTCTGCTAGGTTTGTTTACCTTCAGAAGTGCAAGCACATACCCATCATCACATGGGTATTCTGTGTTCTATGCACCACTAATTTCATCTATTTTCCATTGCTCCCCAACTTTCCAGATCCTTTCAATATGCTCTCTGGACTTCATGGTGTGTCATCAGCAGATTCCCTTTCATCCCCCAATTCCTCCTGCATATTCATTTTACCTTCTCTAACTGATCCTTGGCATAATCTCTTCCCTTTTAGCACAGTCCCTTCTTCCTTCCACGAGTGTTTCAGGAGTGCTCGGACATGGACAAGCACCCTCGGGTCTTCTCACTCTAATTCCTAGCCCCCGCCTCTCCCCCCGGTTTCCTTCTTCTTTCCAAAATGGTTCTTTTAAAGTATATTATCAGACACTTAACTACCCATGATTATTCTTTGTTGCAGTTGCACTGGGCTTTGTGCTTAGAAGATCCCGATGCTTGGTTTAATGCTCTGCTTGTTACTTTCTTGAATTTTTAAATACATTTTGAAGAAGAGGTCTCACATTTTTGTCTTTTACTAGGCCTGAAAATTATGTAACTGGTCCTATTCTTGCTATAATATATTACCACACCTTCTTATCCTTTATTTCTTAGCACTTCGTTCACTGCTCTCCCCAGCTTGTTATTACTGCCGTTATTTTGTGTAACTTCAGCATCTATGTAAATCTATCTAGTGTCTTAACTTCTTGGTTCTTTAACTTCCTCAGTTCCTACGTTCTTCGTTCTTCTCTGTCACCCTTTAATGACCTGGCAATAAGAATGTACCCTAGGCTTGATCTCCAAAAAAAACCCCACTCCAGCTTTGACATCCAGATGGTAAGCATCCCACTTCCAGGCTCTTGCTTCTACCATCCTGCCTACTTGGTCCCGTTGCTCCCACTCCAGTAATTCTTAGACCTCATCAAGACATCCAGTTCATTCACCATATCATTTAATTTTAAAATAATGTAGCACTCGGTAACTAAAAACAATATATGTAATACATAAATTTATGAAACATTATGAAAAATAATCCAGGAAAATTCTATCTGACTTAGAAAATAAAACATTTCCAAAATCACTGAAGTTAACTCTGTGTTCCATCTTGAATTCATCTCCCTCCTTCCTCTCCTGCACCCTAACCATTGCCCTGAATTATATGTGTAACATTTGTTGCTTTTTTTTTTTTACACTTTTGCTAGATATGCTTATATTAGAAGTGGTATTATTATTCTCTGTGTCATTTTCTGCAACTTTGTTCCCATTCAACATCATATCCCTAATAGTATGTTCTTGTGAATAGTGTATGAACACTGGTTAATCTTAGATATAGATCTGGGATAGCAGTAGTTGAACAGGTGAATTCTTGGAGGTTCAATTTTTCAAGGTGATGCTTAATTGTTTCTTAAAAAGCTTACACCAATTTGCATTCCCACTCAAAGTGTGTAAGTATTGCCATTGATGCACACTCTAATACTAAAATGATGGGTATAAAATTGTTTCATTGAAGTTACTAGTTTGCAACTACAGATTACTCAGAATGAGTATCTTTACATAAGCTTCACATTTTTTTCTTACTCCTTTGTGAAATGCCTGCTCAAATTTTTGCCAATTATTCTATGGAGTTGTCTTTTTTTCTTAATGATTTATGAGATACTTTATGTGTTCAAGATATTCCCTTCAGCAGATGTTTTCTTCCAATTTGTGATTTGTCTCTTAACTTCACGGCCTCTCTGAAAAACAGGAGCTCTTAATTTTAATGTGATCAAATAATCAGCTTTTTCTTTTAAGGAATGCTGATTAGGTCTTGTTTAATATATAAAGTCATAGAGATCCTCATGTATGGCTTTTTTTCTACAAGAATTAAAGTTTTGGCTTTCATATATAAAGCTTTGATTCATCTGGGATTGACTTTTCTAAAGTCAGGTCTATTAAAGTATAATTTACTACAATAAAATGTATATAGTATATAGTATATGTAAGATGGGTATAGTTGTATGGACTTTGACAAATTTATATGTTTTTTCATATAACTACCATCACAACCAAAGATATGGAATCTTTTTGCTGATGGACATTTGAATTGTTTCCAGTTTTTGGTGAAAATGAATAAAACTGCTATAAATATCTGCATAGAAATTTTTCTATGGACATATTTTCTTTATTTGTCTATGATAAATATACTTCTAACTCATATTGTGAATGTATATTTAATTTAGCAGTTTGCCAAATGTTTTTCAAAGCAGGTGTACCATTTTTCATTCCCATCAGCAGTGTATGAAAGTTCCATTATTCTTCATCTTCTCACTGCCTGCAGCTATCAATTTGTATTTATTTTAGCCATTTTAATATCTGTGTAGTAGTAGCTTATTGGGCTCTGAATGAATTTTCCTAATTATCTTAAGATATGTAGCATCTTTTGAAGTATTTTCTTATCATCTGTGTTTCATCTCTGGTGAAGTAATTCTTCAAATCCTTTCTTGATTTTTGTGAATTGGGTAGCTTGTTTTATTATCATTGAGTTGAAAAAGCTCTTTGCATATTTGGAAAATGGACCTTTACTGGATATGTATTTTAAAAGTAATTTTTTTTTTGTCCTGGATTTCCATTTCCTTAATAGTGTCATTGGAAGAGCTAAAGTTTTAAATTTTGCTGAAATCCAGTTTTTCTTTATTATTTTTTTTCTGTTATGGTTCATATTTTTTGTATTCTATTTAAAAAAAAATCTTTGCCTGACCCAAGATCACAAAGATTTTCTCTTTTATTTATTCTGAAGCTTTTTAGTTTTTGATCTTATATTTACATATATGATCAATTTTGAGTTATTTTTAGTATGATATGAGGTATGGATTTAGGTTAAATTTTTATTTTGCATATGGATATCCAGTTTCCATAGCACCAATTAAAGAAAATACTATTCTTTCTCTCTTAAATTGCCTTTGCAAATTTATGGAAAATAAATTTATACATTTATGTCTGTTTCTGGACTTTCACATTGTGTTCTATTGGCCCATGTGTCTATCTCTTCCCAGTGCCATACTCTCTTGATTAATATAGCTAAAGCTTAAGTATTTTTTAAGATTTTATTTATTTATTGGAGAGAGAGAGCAAGAGAGAGAGCAGATGGGAGGGGTAGAGGGAGAAGGAGAAACAGGCTCCCCACTGAGCAGGGAACCCAATGCGGGACTCGATCCCAGGACCCTGGGATCATGACCTGAGTCAAAGGCAGGCGCTTCACTGACTGAGCCACCCAGGTGTCCTACTAAAGCTTAAGTATTAAGGTAAGTGAAAACATCAGCTACTGCAAATCTACCAACTATGTTCTTTCAAAAAAAAAAAACAATTCTGTGTCCATTGTTTACCTATACAAAATTAGGTATAGTGTGTCAATTTCTACCAAAAATCTTGCTGTAATTTATGTTGGGTTTATATTGAAACTAAATATCAATTTCAAGAAAATTTTAACATTTAGCATTCTAATTCATGAGCACAATATGTTTCTCCATTAACTTAAGCTTTCTTTTATTTTGTGCATTAATGTTTTGTTGCCTTGCTTTGTTTATAATCGTAAGGGGTTGTTAGTCAATGCTCAACCAGAGAAAGAAAATCAATGGGAGAGGTCTATTAAGAGATCCATTGCAAGGAGTCAGATTACCCATTTGTGGGTCTAGTTAAGAAAGTCCATACTTTGTAGGCCAGACCATTAGGAAGGTCAAAGCTATCAGGAAAGGAAGGCTGGAACCCTTGGGAATCAGCTGAAGCTGCTGTCCAGAGAAGGATTTTTTCCTCAGAAAATCCTCACCTCTGTTCTTAAGGCTTTTCTACTGATTGAATAAGGTCTACCTATATTAACTACAATCTGCAATCTCAATTGACAGTCTAGAAACTTGGAGACCTTGGTGTCAGGAAAGTGAAGTGTATCTATATCCTAAATAACCTAAGATAAGATTGACTGTAAGAACATTTCTATTAGCAAAAGTAAAACTAAAGGTGATGCCCTTCTATTCCTGTACACTCACCTGTTTCAGTGACTTTAGGACAGGAGTCCATTAAATTGAAGGAGATAAATAGGCATAACATAATCATAGACTCTAGTAAATAATAGAGCACCATGCACAGGATTAAGAAACATGAACATAAGTACTACTTGCTTGTGGAAATACAAACATGCAACTCATTATGAAGCATAGATTATATATCTACTTTATGGCTGATGGGTACCCCTGCCCTTTTTTGGATTTTATTACCAAAGGAACCAAAGGATGGCATGCTAAAGACAGTAATTGTTCAACCTATAAATCAACCTCTGAGGCCCTATACTAGTACCCAGAAGAAGAAACAATGCTAGGATCCAAAGACATACTCTCCAATTTTACTTGCATATATGACAACAAGAAATATCAGAAAGGAAAAATTATCCAGAAAGTAAAATGGGGTAGGGAGTACACTGGACAAATTAGTGCTTCTGAGAAAGCAAAACCAAGGTAAAAAAAAAAAAAAAGTTACTTCATTGCTACAGGAGAGCATATTTGCAATTTCTAACAATCATTATTTCATTATTGCTACAGAATAATGACCTCTGTATATTTTACATTTTTTCCACTTTCACAATTTGACTTTAATTCCAGTACCAGTACCCAGTTCCTACTCCCTCATTCTATGCATAACATAGAAAGTAGAAACAGTATGGGAGATACTGTGTACTTATTTTTTTTTTTAGGTTTTATGGTTTTATTAACACAAATATGATGTGCACAACAAGCTGTCTATTCATTTTCTTTGCTGCGCAGCCTGGCGTTGGGATTGGTGACTCTGATTGCCAGCTGGGCTGCTCTTTCCACAATAGCTTTGCGGTTCTTGGAGGAGACATCCTGAGCAATCTCTGCACAGTAAGATTTGTTGCACATCAGCAGCACTTCAAGCTCCTTAAGGTTGTGGACTAGGAACTTCCGGAAGCCACTGGGCAACATGTGTTCTGTTTTCTTGTTGCTCCCATAACCAATGTTGGGCATCAAGATCTGGCCCTTGAATCTCTGCACACCCTATTGTCAGTGCCTCTGGGTTTCCGCCAGTTGCGCTTAATTTTGACACAGCGGTCTGACTGGTGCCGGATGAACTTCTTGGTCCTCTTTTTAACGATCTTGGGCTTCACCAGAGGTCTGAGGGCAGCCATGATGCCCAGTAACAGATGGCGGCCACCTCCACAGGCAGCGCCGAGAAAGCGATACTGTGTACTTATTAATAGGTTCTTAGATTTCCAGAGTCACCAACATAGGACTAAAGGACTTCTGGGCTTTCAGGTGGATGTGACTTAAAGAATTTCTCCCACAGGGGCGCCTGGGTGGCTCGGTCGTTAAGCGTCTGCTTTCAGCTCGGGTCATGATCCCAGGGTCTTGGGATCGAGCTCCGCATCGGGCTCTCTGCTCTGTGGGAAGCCTGCTTCTCCCTCTTCCACTCCCCCTGCTTGTGTTCCCTCTATCACTGTGTCTCTCACTGTCAAATAAATAAATAAAAATCTTAAAAAAAAAAAAGAATTTCTCCCACAGGTAGACAGTGGTTGTATACAGTATACTTGGATGCTGGAGTGGCTAGAAGAGTGGATTGTGGCAAAGAATACACATTTTCCCTTAGCATACATTTAATTTTCTTCCTGCTAATACTAGATATCCTCTCTTTGCCATGGTGTAGCTGGATACGTGGCTGTCCTTCAAGAAATTTTATTTCCTAAACTTACTTATAGCTAGGGTTTGCCATGTTAATAAGGTTGGACTAATGAGATGCCAATGGTCAGGATGGATGCAATTTTCACTCCACCTCCTTGAAGCTGTCTGCCCTGACTCCCCTTTCTGAGGGTTGGAAATGGCAATGATTTGATCCTTGGACCCAAAGATTAAATTCATATTTTGAGAAAATCAAACTCAATAAATCAGTCTAGTTTCTGAATAACTTCATAGAGAAGAACCACTTGATAATCTTTGGACTATTAACTCACAGAGAAATAAATTTTATCTGATTTAAACCACTGAGAAAATACAGCAGTTAGATTCTGGTGAACACTATGTCATTCCTAGCAGACCAATCCTCCCACAGATGACAACTATACTCTACAAAATTCATAAAAATCAACTACATGAAGACAGTGCTGATGATATTAGGGGGGGTGTTGAAACTTGGGAGAAAGTAATGACCAGTGAGTAGGTGAGTTTCCTATTGAAAAGGCTTTTAGCTTACAGACTATTCTCAGATATCACCCCATGGTGGGGCTAGCACTTGCATAGAAACCCACAGATTTACTGGCTTGAAGAACCAGGGAGCAGAGTTTGGAGCAACAACACAGTTGTAAAGTAAGGAGGGAAGCCCTAGACAGGAACGAAGTAGAGAATGGGAGCTACAGGCTTTGTGCAGGGAATCTTCCAAAATAGCTAGCTGACCCCTGAGCTATGAATACATTGAGCAGAATTCTAGCAACCCAATTAAAGATAAAAAATATAAAATGTGACTTTGGAGCCTGGAGTATGAGTTCAGATAAATCAACTGCCTGCTAAAACACAAGAATGACAATAACTTAAACTAATACCTTTTAAATAAATATAAGATAATCTAGCACTTTACACATATTGAAAATGTTTAGATCTGATCGAAAATCACCAGTCATATGAAAAAACAGGAAAATGTGACCCATATTAAAGAAAAAAGACAATTAATGGAGACAAACCTTGAGCAGCTACTATAACTATGCTCAAGGGCATAAGGGAAAATATTCTTATAGTGAATGAAAAAATAGGACATTTCAACAGAGAAACAGAAACTAAAAATTTCCAAGTAGAAACTGTACAACTAAAAATGGCAAAATCTGAAATAAAATTTAAAACAAAAAATAGGCATAAGAGCAAATTTGAGATAGCAGAAGGAGTTAATGAAATAAAAAATTAATAGAAATGATCTGATTAGAAAAAGGATTAAACAAATAGAATCTCTGGTCCTCTTGGGGAATCTTTAGTGGTCCAACATGCATATAATTGGAGTCCCACAAGAAAAGGAGGAAAATTGGGGCAGCAAAAATACCTGAACAAAATGATAGTTTAAATTTTTTCCCCAAATTAATTGATGACATATGTTTATAGGGTTAAGAAGTCCAGTGAATGCCAAGTTAGAAAAACAGAAAGAAAACCATACCCAAGCACAACATAGTTACTGTGATTAAAACCAAAAATAAATACAAAGTCTTTAAAGCAGCCAAACAACAACAACAACAGCAAGAAAACACAAAGCATACAGAGGAACATAATTTTAATGATGATTGACTTCTCATCAGAAACAATGAAATGGTATTTTTTAACGTAGTGAAAAGAAAAAAAAAAACAACCCTGAACTCTAGAACTCTATATCCAATAAAACTGTCAATTAAAATAGAGGTGAAACAAAGACTTTTCAAGCTAGAGAAAAGCTAAGAGAATTTAATGCCAGAAAATCTGCACTACGAGGAACCTGAAAGGAAGTTCTTCAGGCTGAGAGGAAATAATAGCAGATGGAAATGTGAATCTTCAAGAGGAAGGAAGAGCAGCAGAAATGGTGTGGGAATGGAAATTATAGAGGTGGTTACAAAATGCCACTTTTTATCTTAACTTGTTTTAAATATGTCTATTTAAAGCAAAAATGGGGGGCGCCCGGGTGGCTCAGTCAGTGAAGCATCTGCCTTCGGCTCAGGTCCTGGGACCGGGTCCTGAGTCAGGCTCCCTGCTAAGTGGAGAGTCTGCGTCTCCCTCTGTCTCTGCAGCTCCCCGCCCCCTGCCCCAGCTCTTGCTCTCTTTAATAAATAAAATCTTTAAAAAATTTTTTAAAATAAAAAATAAAGCAAAAATGGTAACAATGTAATGAGTGAATTATAATTTGTATAAATATATATAATAACTACATCATAAAGGATGGGAGTGGGTTAAATGGACTTATACTGTTTCAAGTTTCTTACACTCTATTTGTAGTAGTACCATGATAACTTCAAAAGTTAACAATTTTTTATTTTTTTTTAATGTTTACTTATTTGAGAGAGAGAGCAGGGGAGAGGGGCAGAGGGAGAGAGAGAATCTCAAGCAGACTCTGCGCCGAGCAGGGAGCCCCACTTGGGGCTCGATCTCACGACCCTGAGACCAGGACCTAAGCTGAAATCAAGAGTCAGATGCTTATCTGATGGAGCCAGCCAGGCACCCCAAAAGTTAACACTTAAAAGTGAAAACTAAGTGAAAATTTAAGACTGTATATTATAATCTCTAACAAAATTCATTAGTTTCCTAAGGCTGCTGTAACAAAGTTTAAAAACTGACTGGCTTAAAACAATAGAAACTAGTATCCCAGTTTTGGAGGCTAGATGTCAGAAATCAAGGTAGGGAAAGGATCCTTCCTTGCTTTTTCAGCTTCTGCCGGCCTCTGGCATTCCTTGCTTAGAGGTGGCATTCTCCCTGTTTCTTCACACCATCTGGTCTCTGCCCTCTGTAAACGTCTTTCTCTATGCTATGATTTCCTTTTTTTATAAGGACGCCAGTCATATTGGCTTAGGCCCACCCTAATGACCTCATCTAAACTTGATCATCTCACTAAAGAAGGTCACATTTATAGGTATTTGGGGTAAGGAATTCATCTTTTTGAAGAATGCGATTCAGTACATAACAAATAACTACTAAAAAATGCAAAGAGGTGTATATAAAAATATATAAAATTTAAATCATAGTATTTTAGGAGTTTCTTTACAGAGAAATGTAGCAGTACCCTACAAGTAATGCAGACAGTTATTACTGTCATCCCCATTTTTTTCTGATGGGAATCCTGTTTTCAACAAATTAAATATTCTGCTCAAAATCTCACATCTAGTAGAGGGTTCATCTTCTTTGTGATTTCAAAACAGTCTTAATGACTACAGTCTATTCTTTAACCTCACTGAGATCATGAGCAGGTAGTGCAAGATCTCAACACTGCCTGAAACCAGAATATAGAAATTTGCACTCTTAGGCCAGAGGTCTTTTCAAAATAGCACTCTGCTTCCTCTTCCTCTCCGTTTGCAGAGACCTGTAACAATAGATGTCAAAAGGGAGCTCTTACTTAACAAAACTGATTAATTTTTCAAAGAAGGTGATGGTCACCATAGATATAATTCACTTGTATTTCTAGTAGGCTTTTGATACAATGCACATCAAAGGCTAATCTATAAGGTTACTGTAGAGGGGACTGGTAGAGAAAGTCAATTGGATAAACATTTTACAATGAGTACAGTAATGGAGGGCAAAAATTCTATAGAAATTGGCCTCAGCTCAGGTCAAAAAGATTAATCAATGCCATGCCTAATTTAACTCATGTATCGGTTACCTGGGAAGTTAAAAAGGTGCTCTGTTTAAAACAGAACAAAACACAAATTTTTGTTGGAGACAGTCAACAGGTCTTTTAACAAACCTCATTTGAGAAATGTTTTTATCCTTTTTTTTTTGTTTGTTTTAAAGGTTTTATTTATTTATTTGACAGAGAGTTAGAGAGAAGAGCACTGCAGAGGGAATGGCAGAGGGAGAGGGAGAAGCAGGCTCTGCACTGAGCAGGGAGCCCGATGCGGGACTCGATCCCAGGACCCTGGGATCATGACCTGAGCCGAAGGCAGACGCTTAACCATCTGAGCCACCCAGGCGCCCAGTCCTTTTTTTGTTTTCACATACTGGGGAATTGAGGCTCAAAAGAATTCAGTGATGTGATCAGGAAAATTGGATGACCATTTGTGCCAAGAAATTAGCAGTGTTTGGCTTACTATTAGTGCTTGATAAGGTTTAGCTAAGATTCAAGAAATGGCAGAGACTAGTAAGCAATCTGTCAATGGATAAGTGAATATAAAATGTGGAGTGGAATTTGCCCTGAGTTTGGAGAAGGGAGCAATCCCTGTGAGCCGGAATGGTGTGAGAAGCATTTACAGAGGATTCTGCATGATTTCTCTGGCCGAGCATGCTTGCTTAGTAACATTTTTAAAAAAATGCTGTCCAAGCTGTTAGCTGGAATTGAAAGATACAGTGGTGGTTAGAGGGCCTATTTAGTAAGAGCAGAAAAATGCACTGGGAGTGAATCATTTGTCTGAACACAGAAGGCTGAGTCAGGGAGAATGGACTGTCATAGGCAGGTTGGGCTAAAGCCAAGAACAGTGGGCAGTGATTGTTTTGAGGGACAATTTCAAGCCCAGGCCTTAAGATTCTCTCCATGCACCCCCACCCAACTCCCTAGTTCAGGGTTTTTCCAATGGTCCCTCAGTGAGAATTCTAGGGAGGAGAGCACAGGCTGGGGAAAGAAGCAAAAAAGCCAGCTTGCCCTCCAATGACTTACTAATAGCATACTGGATGCCATGTCCCCAAAGCCCCATACGATAGGGAAAAAATATTGATTCAGTATGAGAAACATTAGGCTAAAATCCATGACTTTTTAGTGAAAGAAAACCTCTCATAAGAGGTAGTGAGTTCTCCAAAGCTAGAGGGGTACAAATACACTGTACAAGTACACTCAAAATAAAGAGTAGTGGGGATTTGTTCATTAAGGAGAAGGCCTATTTTGATGACCTTCAACCCAACAACTCCATCATTTTACATTCTGGGTTAAATTAAGAGCCATTCATCAAACATTAGTTTTCCTGACTGAAAAATATAAAGACTGTGGCTCAAGTTAAGGTAAAAATAATAACAATAATTAATCAACAAATAGTTGCTAAGAACCTACTATGTAGCAGACAATGTCCCAGGCATTATGGAAGATGGAGAGTTGCATTAAGTGTAGTCACTGGTCCTCAGAGCTTATATCGGTGGGGGTTGGGGAGGAGAATATTTTTACATAATTCAACTATTCATCCTTTCTTTCCATCTGAGGGCAAATGATATTTACTGGCAACTATATCCCAAGCTCTCTTCTAGTCCATGGGGATAAAATAATGAATATATTCAAGCATTGGTCTCTAAGAGGAAGGGCAGCTCTAAGAGCTTTGGGAGGTCAAAAGTATTTCCTTGAGGGTATATATTCAATTGGGCAGCATAGAAGTAGAAGAGGACCTTTTCCCATTCAGCCCATATTGTGATCCAAAAGGAAGAGAGAGTGTGTCTAGTATCTTTAGGAATCTGAAGGAAGTTCAATATCTGGGCAAAGTGAGAGAGGAAAAGGGATGAGAATAGAGAAGTACTCAGGGGGACAAATTAGAGTGGGTTTTATAAAACCATATTAAGGGGGTTGGGCTTTATCTTGAGATTAATGGAGAGCCACTGATAAGTTTTCAGCAGAGAAGTGACTTCACCAGATTGATGCTTTGTAAAAATCATCCTCGATGTAGTGTGCAGAATGGATTGAAGAAGAGGATTCTTGAACAAGCTGTTGAAATGTTTTAGGTGGAAAGACAGTATAACTTTGAGGCTAAGAGCAAGGTTCTAGGATCCACTGATTGTGTTTAAATATTAGTTGTTTCTCTTATTAGCTGAGTGACTATGGATAAGGCACTTAAACTTGCTAAGTTCATCCAGAAAATAGGGCACTACGAGTGCCTATGTTATGGGATCATCATCAAACCAAATGAGACAGGGTATGCCACATATTGAGTGTCATGCCTGGCACGTTGGAAGCACTCAATAAACTTAGTGTTATTATTATGTGTAGGTGATAGTGAAAAGGATACTGACTGCAAATCTGAGAAACAGGTGCATAATTATAGAGAAACTTCAGAAGATGGGGATTAGTTGGTTGTTGTCAATCCAGGAAAAGGCATATTTACTTATAGCGTTAAATAGCCAGGACACAAAGAGGCAAACATCCACACACATGCAGTATCTCTCTCTCTCTCTCTCTCTCTCTCTCTCTCTCTCTCTCTCTCTCACACACACACACACACACACACACAGGGCTTCCTGTCAAAGAATGCTTCATAGATCAACTTTGATTATCAGATAAACTTTGAAGAACATAATTAAGATTGAGAGCAGAAAGGAGAACACTGCCGTCAGGAGAAAAAGCAGGGGGAGCCTGGAATTGGGGAGGATATTTGTCAGGAATTCCCTAGTTCATTCAATACACATTTACTGAGCATATCCTATGAGCCAGTTAATTTTCTAGGTACTGGGGAAAACACAAGGAACAAGACAGAGAAGGTCTATGGCCTTCAAATATTTATGTTATTTTGAAGAGTCAGAGTAAGTTTTAATGCAGTTAATAGCCTTAGGAGGATTGCTTTACAATATGTAATAAGTGCTATTGGTCTCAAATCCAGATGCCTGTTACAGGTCGGGTGCACCTGTTTCCCAGACAGTGTAAGTATTTGCTGCCAATGACACACTGCTTTACTTTCCTTAGCCAATAGGAGTTACTTTGCCTAAAGAAAACTAGAAAGTTACACCTCCTCCTCAAGGGGAATGACTGACAGATATTTGGATAAAAAGGCCAGAACTCTTGCCACAAGGTGAAACTAGCTTTGTGATGCAGTCAATATTCTAGAGTCTCTGGGCTCAGGGTGAAGTTAGATTATAGCTGAAAGCACACTTCTGCTTTGCTGTATCCCATGCCCTCGACTGCTTCCTCTATTCCCTTGCAGGTTTCTCCAAGGTGGTCTTCTCCACTGGGTCACTTTACATCCATTCTCAATTCAGGCTCTGCCTCTGAGAAACTCAACCCAAATGTAACCCCAATGTTAGTTTCCTTTCTAAGATCTAGTTATTTCTTCCAGCCCTAAAAATTAGTGTGTCCCGGCTGCATTAAGGAACTATTCACCTGGGACTCTATGATTTAAGTGCATCTATCATAGCCTCCTGATCATGCAGACACAGTTACTTGACCTGTGCATCCAACTTAAAGAAAATATATATATATTCTTTTTATATATAAATATTGTATAAATTTATATTATATATAAATATTTATATATATTCTTTTATATATATATATAATTTTCCCTTTAAAATATTTTGATATTAATGATTTGCAAGGTTCTTATGACCACACATTCCAACAAATAACACATCATAATTAACTTACAATGGGCACCCCTCCTCTTGCACAGTAAATACTGGGCACAGTCCCTAAAAAATAGATGAGGAACCTGGGAGTACTTAGAAACTGAGAATCTTGCAACACAGAGTCATGAAATCAGAATTTGAATGAGTTTCCTGATCCTCAGCCCCATATACTCTCCATTACTCCAGTAGAGAGGAAGATCCCCAGTGTCCGAGGATATCACCTGTTGCTGTTGTTTTTTTTGTTGTTGTTTGTTTGTTTGTTTTGTTTTTTTTGCGATTCCAATGAGAAGGAATTTTGATCCCTATTTGGTTATACTAGCAAATCAGACACTTTTGGTCTGTCTACCCAAGAGGCATTATGGGGAAACCCAAGTGTTTGGACAGTTTCAAAAGCCTGCTTTCTGTGAGTGGTTATCACAGTGCAAACAGTCCCTAGAATGAGGAGAAATAATTTCCTGTGAGGATCCTGTAATGAAAGCTGAAACCAATAGAAACCCCAAAAAGAGTCAAGAATTTCTAGTAGTAGCCACTTTTTGGTCTATACTTTTCTGTGTTGCACAGCTGGGATTGTTGTCATTTGGTTACAATTCTTAGGTTGCTGGAGGCTCCTTTGTCCTGCATTAAAATGTTCCTAGTATTGTTTTTTTGTAACAGGGTTATTGCATATATATTAACACCCATATTTAGCCATGACAATGTGGGAAGCTGGAAAGGTCATTTGAATGGGAGGAATGGAGGAAATGTTTGAAGGAGTACAGATGGAGAGCCTCAAGAATCTAGGGCTACATTGGGCGCCTGGGTGGCTCAGTTGGTTAAGTGACTGCCTTCGGCTCAGGTCATGATCCTGGAGTCCCGAGATCGAGTCCCGTATCGGGCTCCCTGCTCAGCGGGGAGTCTGCTTCTCCCTCTGACCCTCTTCCCTCTCGTGCTCTCTATCTCTCATTCTCTCTCTCTCTCAAATAAATAAATAAAATCTTTAAGAAAAATCTATAAAAAATAAAAAGAATCTAGGGCTACATTAACTCTATTCTAGATGCCTGGTCAGCATTGATCGAATGTTTTTTATTTGTACAGCCAAATGTGTAGGACTGTGACAAGAGCAGAAAAAGTATACAACATATTTATTCTAATCTTCCAGATAGACTGTGTAGCACAGAACTGGGCACATAGACAAGCACCCAATAAATGTTTATTCCTTCCATGTTTGAATCTTGCATTCTTTTTGAAGACCAACCCACATGTCAAATATTGTGGAAGATTTCATTACCCAGAAATAAACTCTTTTCCAATGATATACAATTGCAGAGGTGGGAAATGTTCTTTTAAAGACAAAGTTTGCCTGAAGGATAAGAAACTTCAGGCCCACTCACGTTTAATTTTAATGCTGTGCAAGTAATTAGGTGTGTTGAACTGGCAAGTGACTTAACTTCTTTGGTTTCCAGTTATCCTGAATAAAAAATAAGGGGTCAAGCCAGAGGACTGAGGACTCCTTAATAGTGCCTTGAAATTTTAACATTTTCTGAATTGAACTAAAGTTCCTACACTGTGTAGAAGTTTCCCTGGCCCTAAAAAGAATTCCTATGGGGTTTGAGTTCCGTTGAAACATCTTCTAAAGGAAGTGTGCATTTCCCCTACATAGAGAATTTGGTGATGGGCAGGTTGCCTGAAAAGATATTTCACTGCAATTAGTTTTCTTTACTCCCTGACAGAAGGTTTCAGAGCCCAGAGGCAACTTCTACCAGGATAAAAATACTCTGCACTGTCAGTAGAAGATATTCTTATATAACACACACTGATTTCTTTCCTTCATTTTGCAAGAACTCAGAGGAATGGTGGGGTTTGCTGACAACCCCAAACAGGTCATCATGCATTAATGTTTTACTCTCTTGTCTGATATAAACAGAACATTGCTGATTTCAACTATTCTCTGGGTAAGTTGCTGAAGGGAACGGTAGGTCAAGGGCAACACTTACTTTCATTTTTTTAATTTATTATTTCTTTAAAAAATATTAGAAAAATAATAAAACATTTTATTAAAACCATGGTTCTCAACTACAAGTGATTTTGCATCCCCCATCCCCTGTCCGGGGATGCTGGGCAATGTCTGGAGACATTTTTAGTCGTCACAGCTGTGGAAATTCTACTTGCAACTAGGAGAAGAAGTCAGGGATGCTGCTAAACATTCTACAATATGGAAGATACCTCTCCTCTCCCAAGGAATTATTGGGTCCCAAATTCAGACCTGGAAAACCTCACATTACAATTAAAAAAAAAATATATATATATATGCATATACATACACACTAGCACAGTAGCTGATTTTTAAAAATTCTTGTTTTTC
The DNA here is from genome assembly GCF_003265705.2 of Callorhinus ursinus. Taxonomy (NCBI): domain Eukaryota; kingdom Metazoa; phylum Chordata; class Mammalia; order Carnivora; family Otariidae; genus Callorhinus; species Callorhinus ursinus. The sequence continues at coordinate 12,511,411 of NW_027397086.1, forward strand.
TTCATAATAAAATATGAACTATATAGTTATTATAATCATGGTTTACATATAACTTAGCATTCTTTGTATTAATATCACATTAAAAACACTTCACATTTATGCTTGTCTTCCTAATTACCATTTTAATGGCTGCTTAATAATCCACTGAGCTGATGTACCAAAATACGCAATACCATTCTCCTATTGTTGATTATTCATTTAACCTGTTTTCAACATGTCCCCTTATTGTAAATGATTTGTTATGACAAATTTTCAGGAATGTAAATTACTGTCAACGATAACAGTATTTTTAAGCCTTCCGTTTTCCAAAGATTCTACATGGTTAATATTGAAAGTTGGGGTATCTTTTAAGTGACTTGACCACAGTCATGTGAAAGTATTTTACAAATACTAAATGTATCAAATCAGCATGTTATACGCCTTAAACTTATCCAGTGTTATATGTCAAGAGGCATCCTGTGGGGGAGGGGCAAAGGTACCTGACCACAGCATGACTCAAATTTAATTATTTAACTCTCAAGCTTCTCATTAAAAATACAATTTGAAAGAACAAAGCCAAAAAGCACTGATGATTTACTTCTCCTAATCTCTAGAAATACATTTGTTCCCTAGACAAGAACAGAAGTTATTTTCAAGTTCTCATGCCCACCTTAATAATTTCCCAAAGAAACCTATATATATTACGAAGTTTAGTGAAGAATTAAGACTGAGCACAATAATGCATGACACATTTCAAACATCTCCATTGTTTTACTCCAAGTCCCATGGAAGGAAAAAAAAAAAAAGAGAGAGAGAAAGAGAGAAATGGTAATCACCCTGCTGCTCCATGTAAGAAAGAAATAATGGAGTGGTTTATGGCCAGAGATCACTTTTTGTCAACAATGATCCTCTTTTTTTTCCCCCCTCTTTTCTTGTAACAAATAATTTTTTGATATCCTGACATTATAATATCCTAAGTCTTCCTACCCCATTCTGACCTCTACCATCTGAGCCTGGAACATCATGCCTCATGCATCATGCATCATGCCTCTTTCCTCTTGAACAATATACTTTTTTCTCTAGATTCATGCAAGAACCAATTAAATAATGATTTGAGAAATGCTGGAGTAGACAAGAGTAGTGAGGCTGGGGAAGCAACAAAAGGGTGAACAATCAACTACTTAGAATTGTGGACGGTGGCCCATACAGCTTAGAATTCATACTGGTTTCTGTGCGTTAAGTGGGGGTTGATCCTGCAAGCAGTGTAAGAGAGACGGACTCTCGAGGAGAGGTGCAGCTCAAAGAAGCTTCAGTAGGTATAAATCCAGTTTATCCTTCAGCATTATGTCCAGAGTGCCCGCTTTACAGATCTCTTCCTGATCCTCCAAGCAGGAAGCCACCTCTCCCTCTTAACACACAGACCCCTGAGCATATCCCTTTTGTGAGATGCTTTATTTTGGACATTTTTATATTATCTTTGATGACAGGGGCACATCTCATTCATTTTTGTGTTCCACATGACAGCTGATACAATGTATTAAAGATAGTAGCTGCCCATTAAATAGTTTTACTGAAACAACAGATGAATGAATATTTACCAAAGACTACAATTAAAGGGAGGCCAGGGATATGACCTTTCCATTATGCAGATTATGTTTGCAGATACATGATTGGGTTTGATGGCATTCTGACTCGTATAGCGTTCAATGTCACATAAAAATTTGAAGTCCATATACTTAAGAATTAAGAGAAAAAAGAAGAAAAAATAGAAAGAGTTTCAGTAAAAAATCAGCGAAGAGGAAGAACATGTAAGGATATATGTTGCATCAATTACCTATTGCTGCATAACAAATAACCCTAAATAATAAATAATAATAAACCGTATCTCACAGTTTCTGTGGGTCAGGAATCCAGGTGGGCTTACCCAGGTTCTCTGGTACAAGGTTTCTCATGGGTCTGTAATCAAAAATGCAAAAACAAGCCTTCAGTAGTCTCAGGAGTCAAGTGGGAAAGGATCTCCTTCCAAGCTCACTCATGGTTGTTGGAAGGTGTCAGGTCTGGAAGAGCTGGAGACATCAATTCCTTGCCACATAGGCCTTTTCATAGGCTCCAAGAGAGCAAAAAAGGACAAGCAAGATGGAAGTCCTATTCTTTTCATAACCTCATCTTACAAGTGACATCCCATAACTCTTTTAAAGGTTATTTATTTATTTATTTATTTAGAGCACAAGCTGGGGGTGAGGCAGAGGGAGAGGGAAAGAACCCCAAGCCGACCTTGCTCTGAGCACACGGAGCCTGACGTGGGGCTCCATCTCAGGACCCGGAGATCATGACCTGAGCCAAAATCAAGAGTTGGACGCTCAACCCACGGAGCCACCCGGGTGCCCCAACATCCCATAACTTATATCATAATCTACTTATTAGGAGTGAGTCACTAGGGTCAGCTTACACTCAAGGGGAGGGAGATAAACAAGGGCAAGAATAGCAGAGGTGAGGATCATTACTGGAGTTATTTTAGAGGATGCCTATCACATGGGTCAACAAGGGAAAATGAAAAAGCTAATTATGAGATTGGTTAGAAAAATTAAGAAAAAAACAGGGGCGCCTGGGTGGCTCAGTCGTTAAGCGTCTGCCTTCGGCTCGGGTCGTGATCCCAGGGTCCTGGGATCGAGCCCCGCATCGGGCTCCCCGCTTGGCGGAGGCCTGCTTCTCCCTCTCCCGCTTCCCCTGCTTGTGTTCCTGCTCTCACTATCTCTCTCTCTCTGTCAAATAAATAAATAAAAAATCTAACCAAAAAAAGAAAAATTAAGAAAAAAACAAAGTTTCTAGTGGAGAGAAACAACTAAAAGAAAACAAAGACAGCAAAGTAAAAATAGAATACGTGGGGAAGGGGATATGGAAAAGCAGGAGTCTTTACCCACACTTTCCAGTTTATGTCAAGCTATTTTTTTTTTCCACCTGCTGTTGCCCTAATGAGAGAAACAAATCTCTCTAGAGAAACTGTCTTCAGGGTAAACCTCCTAAGAGGGGCACACACCACCACAGAGGACACAAACTGCTGTTTATATTTTTCATCACGACTGGCTGTCTCTTTGGGCCTGAAACAACCTTTTAAAAAAGAAGTTTTGATCCTGTAGCCTGTGGAAGAACGTGCTTCAAAATTCTTGACCTTTTCCAGTGTTCCTAGGGGCCAAAAGTGTTTAGAGAAGTGAAAAATTCAATTTCTCCGCTTGGCTTGTCATTCAGACCTTGAAAAGAATAGAGAGACAGATAGACCATTGCAAATATCCCCATGGTTTGGCTCCAAATCCCTAAGGGAAGGGAAAAATTGGGAAACAGAAACCACCCCCTGCTTCCCGCTGGACAGAAAGAATAATCTTTGGACAGGACGGCTAGTTCCCCAACAGTTTCATTATTTTTTCAACAAATAAACTTTTAGTTATTCTAACACTGCATTATTATAAGTCTTCTACATCTCTTTATATTTAAAGTTTTAAGCCATTTTGTATGTTTACCCCAAACCAAAAAGGATGAGAGCAATTCCAAAGCTCCATGCTATTTCCGAATCCCTCCCCAATCATTAGATGACTACATAGCAAGGACAAAGCTAATTTTCCTGCCCACTCACAATTTTAAGTAAACACTAAGAATTTTTTTTAAAGATTTTATTTATTTATTTGACAGAGAGAGAGCGTGCGCAAGCAGGGGGAGTGGGAGAGGGAGAAGCAGGCTCCCCCCCAATGTGGGGCTTGATCACAGGACCCTGGGATCATGACCTGAGCTGAAGGCAGATGTTTAACAACTGAGCCACCCAGGCACCCCAAACACTAAGAATTTAATAGACATCTGTATCATAAAGGCTGATGCTGGACTCTACCTCAAAACTTCCTATATCCATACCAGTTTATACCAATATTTTCAAAACCAAACATCAGCTGACATCTTTGGCAAATACATCTCCCACAATATGAAGTGTCTTCCCTACAGCTTTCTCTGCCTGGATAGCTATTATTTTCTCATTTAAGGATTAGCTTAGTATTAATTTCTTTCATAGAACCTTTCTTGCCCATACCCCACTCGTGATCAGACTGAGTTTCCTGAACCTCCTTTACTGGAAGCCTGGGCATAGACCAATCAGCACTTACCACTGGGCACTCTCATTACATACTGAAAATAGAAGGTGTGTCTTTTGTCTGTAAATTTTTGGCATGTAGCTTATTGCCTTATGCATATGTGCTCATTACATATTTGCTGAATAAATGCATACACAAAAACTAGATATATAACTAGGGTTTAAAAAGCTGCTATGCTAGAAAGTTCCCTTGTCTTTCCTGAGATTCCTTTGCAAAGAGCCAATACCTGCCAAATTGACAATGCACAGGTACATTATAATACTTGGCCTTTGAGCTGTTTATTAGAAGCAAGGAACTAGGTTTAGCTCACACTCAAGAGGAAGGAAATACACAAGTGCATGAATACCACTGGGCTGAGAATGAATATCTGATCCCATCTGAGGCAATTACATTATGTCCCATGGGAAATGCAAATACAGTCTCAGAGATCCTATCTACTCTCTATCGAATATTTGAATTGAGCAGTCATATGGAGTCCAAGCTAAGGCAGTCATTGTCAGATCACATATAAATGGAACAGGGCAATACTTCTCTTTGGAAAGACCAGTGGGCAGGACTTCTGCGAACAGCCAATTCTGATGATTGCAGGTTTTCAAGGCTCTCCATCTGTTTAGAATAGAGTGCCAGGCAGTGGAGATAGGAGAAATCCCTCTTACATCTCTCTATAGAAAAAGTAGATGCAAACCTATGTGACCTCAGGCAACGACCTAAGAGTTGTGCACATAAAACTGACCTTCAACTATAGGTCTGAGATATGGTATATTTGAAACCCAAGTGAACAGAGAAGAGCATCAAGGGCAATGCACACACATCTTGAAAAAGAACTGAGGCTCAAAAGATCTTCCCTTGCCTACTCTGAATAAAGACAAAACAATCACATGGCATTTATGAAAAAAAATATATGTATAATAAGCTGATGATATCCTGAATGCTCAGAGGAAGGTAACATTTAGTTTGAGGGTTTAGGGAGGAAAATCTTATTTGTTGTGTGTTATGATTGATTTTGATATTGATACAGTTTTAAAAATATGTTACCTATCTACATTATATATTAAAACTGCCTTAAACACATACATGCATGCATACTTATGTGTGTGTGTGTATTGTGTACATATGTATATGTACGTACATACATATGTATATATATATACACACACACATATGTGTGTATATAGAGAGAGTCAGACAGAGACACTCTTTTCCATTTGGCTCTATGCTAGGTATTTTGGAAGGTGTAAGAAGACTTGCCTTGGCTTCAGGAAAACCTCAGGATGCATGGGAAAGCTTGGCACACTCACACAATTTTTAATGCAGCAGGAAAAATCAAGTAGAAAAATGTGTGTTTGAAAGGCTCCTGAGAGCTCAACTTGTCCTTCAAACCAATACTTTCATGTGACAAAGAAGCCGACGCCCAGAAAGAGAAACTGAGGGGAAAATACCCATAAGAACATCAGGCTCTCCAAAAGAAACTCCTCTTCTTTCATCACTAAACATGGCAATGTTAGGTAGGGTTTAAGGACTCTAGTTTTGTAAGCAGGACGCCACCTTTGAACACTGGTGGATTGTGCCATTTGCAAACTTTTGCATGTAAACATGGCTACCCTGTGAAATCTCTATCAACCTCCATTCTGTTGTCTTTGTTTTCAAGTTTTTTGTAATGATTAATCAGTTAATATAGATAAAGCCTTTAGATGTTGGCACATAACACCTGCTCAATTAATGTTAGCTATTGTTCTTACTATTATTGTCATTATTGTTGTTAAAGCTCTTTGTGACCTTGGCCATATATTAAATACTCTGATTAAGATGGAAATGATTCCATAAATGGCTCATTGATATTACCTAGTCTGTGAAGTTCTTCTGGGCTTCCTCCCACATAATACTTTGTAAAGACCTTTGTTATAGGGTCAATGGTGTTTTTACACACCTGCAGCTTCATCAGATTATGTGCTCCTTGGAGTAAGAACTGTATTCTCTTCTCTGATTACTCTGGCACTAACCAGAGGCCTAACAGATGTTCTGAAATAGGTTTGTGAATGGACTCTGACACTGTGATTGTGTTATGATTGGCCCAGTGGTGTGCTGGGACAAAACATAAAAATAAAAAAGGAGCACATGATAGCTGCAATATAGGGCCCATTTGCGAACTTCCAAACTGCACATTACATATCATCATCATCACCAACATCATCATTATCATCAACACCATCATCATCATCATCGTCGTTCTTGTTCTCATCGTCACTGCTAGGATTTATTGAGAGCTTAGTAGGTGGAAAGACTAGACTCACATTATCATTATTAATCCATCACAACTTGGGTGTGAGGAATCATTATTCCCCCACTACAAATAAGAAAGCATAGTACCAGAGAGTTACCCTAAATAAACCAGTAATTATCCGGGATAGAATTAAAACCTATGAATTGTTTTCATTTCAAAATTGAGGTTCTCCACTATTATGCCATGTTGCCTCTAATCTATTCTTCTGTCCACTCAGTTATTCAGTCATTTGTTCGTTCAACACGTCATAAGGACTTTGTGCATGGCAGGCTGTCTTGCACACAAGTGAGTGGTTTTTAGACAGACAGTGTGAGATCTCCCCTGGTGGGCTTTGCCCAGGTACACATTTTTCACCCACAGTCCTTACCCCTGCCTCTATCCATCCCATTCCCTATGTTCTCATTTTCCCATTTATGAATGGGAAAAAAAAGAAACTCAATAGCCCTGTTAATTCTCTTAGTGACAGAGCCAAGTTTTCTTGGCTCTGAAGGACTTGCCCTCCTGACTCAATGCACCATGTACCAAAGGTAATTAGGGCAACTTATTTAAAACTTACGATCTAATTAGTGGCTTTTAATGGTAGTTAATTACATAGAGAGCAACAAAGCAGTTACATTTCCAACCAAGCTTTCTCCCAGACTGAGACAGGAACAGATATTTATTTGAAGTCATAAAGGAGAGGGGACACTACAGTTAACATCTAATTACACAGAATTGTCCCTGGTAATTATGAGCAATGTGATTTTATTTATCTGACAATTATAGGGGCTTTGCAAAATCTTTGACCTGGGAGATTTGGAAAGGGGTCAGAGAAGGAATTAAATGCTACATGGTGTCCAGGCATATTTTAAAAATTACCCAGTTGACTGGAAGTTGGAATGGCCAGGTAAGAAAAAGGGGAGGAATGCTCTTACTTCTATTGGAGAGGTAATACAAGATACATTGAAATATGGAATATAAATAATGTAAGACTGAATTAATTAATGACAATTCTAACTCAAATACTTTACCACTTGCTAACTTGGCAGAAAACTAATCACTCAGAGCCTCAGGTTTCTTTGTCATAAATATATATACATATGTATGTATATATACATATATATGTATATATATGTATATGTATATATATATTTTTTTTGGGGGGGGGAGAGAGAACACTAGTGAGGGTAGGGACAGAGAGGGAAGGAGAGAGAAAATCCCAAGCAGGCCCCACACTAAGTGTGGAGCCCAGTATGGGGCTTGACCCCACAACTCTGAGATCATGACCTGAGCTGAAACCAAGAACTGGCCGCTTAACCAACTGAGCCACCCAGGCGCCCCAAGCCTCAGGTTACTAAAAATAATATTTGCCCTGCATATCTGTTGGAGACAAGAACTCATTTGTCCCTCAAATGTTTGCTACATGAGTGATTACACTGGTCCCAGAGTTAGAGAAAAATATGACGTTCCGTCTCCCCTCAGGAGTCTTCAAGTTTAGTAACAGAAATACGGAAATAAATAACATTAATAGCCCACTTAAAGTTCTGGAGTTAATGTTCTGAGATCATGTGAAAGTTATTTAATATTATAATGTATTATTATAATGCTATTATAATCATTATGATGATTGTTGTAGAATTATACCATTATTATAATTCAATTTAATAAACATTCATTGAGAATTTAATATATGCTGGATACTCCAGTTACCTGCCTGCCTGTGGAAGGCAATACCTCCATTAAGACTTAGGTAGTATAAAGTAGAATCTCAGCCGAATCGTTAAGTGTGCTCTGGTAATCTCAACCTCTGTGCCCTATATACAAGTTTTCTCACTTCCTAGGATATCCTTTCTAAAGCAGTCAGTGCTCTTCTTCACAGAGGACGGGTTTTGAAGTCAGACAGATCTGGATTCAAATTCAGATGCACCCCCTTAGAGTTCTGTAATATTGGGAGATTCAATTTTCTCACCTGTAAAATGTCAGCGATGCAGTGTCACTTCTTGGAAGGACCATATGCCTCCAACTGATTCCATACCCATTCAACACTGTCTTAATTAAGGTTTTCCAATCTAGTTATCCTTAATAAAATATCAACTTCCATGATTATTGTAAATTCTAGGTCTGAAAACAATACAGTTAACGAGAAAATAATTTCTGGGCTCAACCTGGATATGCTCTGTTGACAAAAGTGACCTCTTTTACAGCTTGACCTCTTTAGGTTAGGAATATACCATTATATCACTGACATACATGTTTGGCTCTTCTCTGTGGCACTGTCAGATTTTATTTGACTGCAATATTGAATTTTGGTTTTTTGATAAATGCAGCTTAGTGTATGGAAATAGCACAAAATAGGGGAATGGTTCCAAATTGAGATTCATGTGATTTGGGTTCCTACCCCAAATTGGTCATAATGTGTGAGCCAATAGATGAGTCATTGTTCCACGTTTCTATTTCTGCATTTCTAGAATGAAGTACTGTTGGGAAGAGAGGGTGACTTCGTGGTCCCTTTCATAATTAATAACTGATGTTTCTAAAAAAAAAAATTATTTCCGCTTCCTTCACCCACCCCCACTCCCTTTCCAGAGAACTTGAAAATAGAGTTCTTCTTGCCACCCCAGCCCTCAGAATAGTATGCATCCTAAAAAGTTTTCTTGTAGAAAATATTATATGCTAGAGGTATCTTGCAGGAGGGTTATAAGCAATGAAGGTATATGACATTTCTTCTAAGTTTTAAGTTTTATATATTTTTACCTCATCAGTGAGATAATAAGACCAAGAAACATGTCACAGAGTTCCTCCATATCCTTCTTAGTGCATTAGAGTTGTCGGCACATAATCTGTAGCAGCGAAATTGTGCCTTCAACTCACTATCAAATGTGGATACTAATAAGAAGGGCATAAAAGGCCCCTGTGATTATAAGGAACAAAGTGTTAAATGTGTGCACAGAAAATTTTGTTTTCTATTACTTTGTAATAATAGACCTCTGTAACCTGGATTTCTATAATTTCTTTTTACCTCTAAAATGCAAACTCATGACCAGGAGGAAAAAAAAAAAAAAAACCCAGAAGCTGGCAAATGACTGTTCATTATTAAGTCTGTGTGCCGGAAGGGTAGACTGGCAGCATGGTGGAAATGGGCATGCGTGTTGGCTCTAGGCCCAGCTCTGCCACTAAATCACTGAGGGATCTCCAGCAAGTCACTTAACCCCTGACTTGAGGAACTGGCCATGCCCTCACAGGGTGCTGGCCCAATGAGAACTTCAATTTATGTTCCCAGGCAAAGCCTCCTCCTCTTAAGAGGAATTCAAAGTGCTCATTCCAGACACCAGCTGTTCTTCATTTCTCCCTCCTTCTGCTCCTTCCCTGTCCCCATCCATTGATCTGTTTATTCAAAACATATTTATCATATATCATTCACGGGCTAGTCATTTTTCTAGATACCAGGGCCTTCACTGAATTAAAGTAGACAAAAATCCATGTTCTTTATTATTATTTTTTTATTGTTATGTTAATCACCATACATTACATCATTAGTTTTTGATGTAGTGTTCCATGATTCATTGTTTGTGCATAACACCCAGTGCTCCACGCAGAACATGCCCTCTTTAATACCCAACACCAGGCTAACAAAAATCCATGTTCTTAATGTACGTTATAGTCTACTGGAGTGGGGAAAGACAAAAAATGATCAAAATGTATGTTTTAGAATGCAACAGGTGTTAAGGGGAAAACTTAAGCAGGAAGAGGGGGATCAGGTGTGTCGGGAACATAGCAATTCTAAACAAAATGGTCTGAGAAGGCCTCACTGGGGTGAATGAAGAACCCACAGAGGTGTGTGAGAGATGGGTAATTTAGGGGAAGAGCATTCCAGGTAAAGATGAGCGCAGGTGTAAGCCATGAGATGTGTCTGGTGTGCTTGAGGGACAGCAAGCACGGCAGACCTGTTGTCGGAACAGTGTGAGCGAGGGGAGAGAAGTTGCAGATGAGGTCAGAAGAGAAATCAGCAGCCAGACTATCCATGGCTTTGTAGGCAGTCAGCTTCTTGGAGCAGAAAAGGAAGCAAGCGGAAGGCTTTGGGAAGAGGTGTCGCATGGTCTGATTTTTATTTTAATAGGATCATTCTGGCTGCTGTGAAAAGGGAAGAGACACGGGTGGCTATTACAGTATTTTACCATTATTCAGACTCTCTGTGTTGATGACACAGACCAGGGTGGTTGCTGTAAAGGTGAGATGGTCAGATTTTAAATAAACTGTGAAGATTTTTTACCCGATGTTAACTACAGAACTTGATTTCCTTTCAGAGTCACTCAGCTCTGCTACATGATACAAACAACTAAGTATTCAAGGTATGAAAATAAAAGGAAATTCCCTTCCCCTTAGGCAAGATCAACCTTCAGATTATGGCTTTGAGCCTTCCAGCAGAACTGCTGTGTTTTTGGGACACCTGGGTGGCTCAGTTTGTTAAGTGTCTGCCTTTGGCTTGAGTCATGATCCCAGGGTCCTGGGATGGAGTCCGGCATCAGGGTCCTTGCTCAGCGGGGAGTCTGCTTCTCCCTCTGCTTGTGTTTGCGCGCTCTCTCTCTCATTCTCTCTGACAAATGGGTAAATAAAGTCATTAAAAAAAAGAACTGCTATGTTTTCTTTTATTCAACAGCTATATTTTTAATAACCTACCATAGTTCAGACATGAGAATCAGAGTTATGGCTAATGGTAAGAAAGTTACAAAGTGATTATAATGAAATATTATATGTGAACTGATATCTAACCTTAACTGCTTGGGACACAGGTGATGTTGTTTTTTTCATCACCACTTAGTAAAGCATTATGTCTGCAGAGTTACTGTCACCTGAAGCCATGCAGAGCCCTAATTTATATGATCCTGGGAGCAGCTTCACCTTCTATCATCTTGACTATTGCCCCAGCTTCCTTGTTCCCTGAAAGCTCTTCTCTCATATCCAAACCTCATTTTACTCAATGAGGACATCCACTCAGGAATTGCATGGGGATGAATCAGAACCCCCTCTGCAATGATATTCCAGGGATATGGGATATAGAACCCCAGAATTTTATGGTTTATCCATCCTAGAGGTACTTGAGGATAAACTTAAGTTCACCCAGTATTGGTGCCATTCTGTACTCTTTGTTATAAAGTGAAGGGGACTGATTAACAAATACACACTAAGGTTTGGGTAGTATTGGAGCATTCCTGGTATATTTAAACTTCAAAGATGTCTATAACATCAATGTTAAATCCAGAGGAATAATTCCAAAATCTCAGAACGTTAGGTGTCCTGGGATAGATTCTTTGGAGTGAGTGTATTGTGGGGACTCCCCTGATAAGGTTGTCTTGGGGATAGGAAGGAAGCTTGAACCATCTAGAACATCCCTTCCAGTTTCTAGGAAACCAAGGAGCAGAGGATATCCTGACCACAGTCACAGGAGTAATAAGTGTAAGAATCAGCATCTGACTCAGCTCTACTAATCTCAGAATATCCTTTCCCTGTCACGTGGTGCTGACATAGCCCAGTGGCCAAACACACAGAAAAGGTCCTCCTAACAGGAAGAGATTCTTCCTTGTCTTCATTATAATATATTTATGTACTGGAAAAATAACCACATTTGTGCCCCAAATCCAAAAGAAGTGAACACTGATACTCAGTTTCACTCTTTTTTTTTTTTTTCTACAAAACAGATGGGGAATCAAGATAGTTAAAAATCATCAACTCATTCCTCCAGGATATTTCTGTTGGTAGAGCTCTCTTTCTAAGCAACTACCTCTAATTTTAGATTACCTGTAAATATGTTCTGACTTTATTTTTCACCTAATAATTTTACTATTTTTAGAGAATCTGCTGAATTTTATGGATATTTCTTCTATGGGAAGTTCTGGTAGTTGGATTCAGTGCATACACACACACACTCATACAAACACATATATGTGTTCCAGTTACATAGTCAAGTTTTAGACTCAACATCTCAATATGGCATCTTCAGAAACTATCATTAACTATCCTGAGTTTGTAGAAACATTTGGAGAGCAAGAGAAATACTCCAAAAGAGAGTAAGTTTATTAATAGATGAAACAAATGTATATTTTAAAGCACCATGTACTTGTATTACCTTATTTCTAATATTATGTCTTGTACATTCTTTTATAGCTTATAAGAATTACATATTCTTGTCATTTTTTTAAATTAGATGATTGTGAAGTTAGTTAAGGGAAGCAATTTTATATTTCTTACATCAATGGAGAAACTGAGGGTTAGAAACGGAATTGGCTTTCTATGGTAATAGTTTTGGGCAAGAGTAGGTTCCACACTTCCTCATACTTCGTCCATCCATATTCTGATCACTATTGTATATGCCAAGGTGTTATTGATGCATAATGTGAGGTGATGTGGGCTATCCAGTTGAGGATGGAACATAACAAAAGCACAGTCTATCAGATTTCCTCAATATTCTTTAGAGACATCTTAGAGTAATGTGTTTGGCAAACATAACCAGGCATTTGTAGGTCATTCAGCTTATACCTACAAGTCATAATGGATTCTTCCTTCTACCTATTGTCAAAAACTCCAGCACTGCCTTACTTATTCATACCCAAGGACCAACTATCTGTTGGTCTCCTGCTTTCTCACCAGCATTCCTCCCCCTAGAATGTGGAATATCACTACCCTAAAACCAACCATGCTGGTAGCAATTCTACTACATTGCTTATCACGTTTCTGTTCTGTTTGTGCACTGAGCCATGGGAGGGAGTTATAAAGGCAGCATGTCCAGACAGGATGAGACCATTAAAGTCATTAATCATACCCTGCAAATGTCAATCCTAAATTCTAATGTGTTCAAATGATTTTCCCTGTGGTAAAATCTGAACTGAACCAAGGGATTCCTACTTTCACCCATGAGGGGGTAACTCAGGATGGGATATTCCCTCCTACTCTAAACTACCAGAGAACTGGATATAATATATGAAGCAGGTTTTTTTTTTTTTTTCCAGATATTGGACCAACAAGCAGTATAGATTATGACACCTGAGAAGAGAAACCAACAATGGGTGATCTATGATCATCAAGAATTTCTACCTAAAGGAAATTTTCAGGCCAATATGTAGACTAAGTCTAGTGGATTCACAAAGTAGAGGGGGCAGAAGTTCAGGGAGATGGAGATGACTAGAATTTTCAGGGGAGAATTTTAAGAGGAGAGAGCTAAGCAAAACAAAACTCCAAAAAGCCACAGAGAAGACTCTTGGAGTCTGAGCTGAATATTGATCTGCTCATGTGCAGGATGAAATTTCATAAAGCCATATGACAAGAGCAACTGCCAAAAAAAAAAAAAAAAAAAAACCTGAGAGCTGTGAGCTTAAAAATTATCTAAGCTCATACAAGGCTAGGGATCATTTAATATCTCACCAGCATAAAAAGGAGAGACTTTAGTGAATACAAAAGTCATTCAGTAAAGGACCCCAAAAAGACCCCTGGCTCTGAAGTAAAGACTACTCTAGATTTGGAGGGGGGAAAAAAAAAAGGTTTAAGTGGGCTTCAAAATTATTGAGTTGATCCACAAATAAACTTCTGGACCAAACTATGTTCAACATTCTTTAAGAGAAACAACAGAATTCAGCCCTTGGCAATGTAAAATTCCAAATGTTTGGCAGAAAATCAAAACTTAGATACAAAAATAAGTAGGAAAAAGTGACATATAGCCAGAAGAAAATGGTCAACAATAATAACAAAAGACTCAAAGTGGCAAGAGATGATGGAAACAAAAGACAAGAATTCTTACTTAGCTAGTATAAATTTTATAAATGTGCTCTAGGAATCAAAAGAATATATAGAGAATCATTACCTGACATGAAATATTCATCAATTTGGCTTAATAGCAGAAGACAAATCAGTGAATTAAAAGATACAGCAAGAAAAACAATCTAAACCAAAGAGCAAAGAGCTTGAAAAAAATAAAATAAAATAAAACAGAGCATCAGTAACCCACAAAATAATAACAAGCAAAGTAATTAAAATTCAGTAAGGAGAAGAAAACTATGGAAGGAATAACAAGTTAATTCTTTAAAAATTTGGTGAAAATAATACAGAGATCCAGAAATCTCAACAAACATCTCAAACGAGAAAAACAAAGAGAACCACACCAAAGCATATCATATTAAAACTGTTGAAAACCAGTGAAGAGAAAAATATTTAAAACAACAAAGGCAAAGGACACATTACTTATAGAACAAAAGTGAGAAAGACTGCCAACCTTACGATGGCAGAGGACAGCACAATGGTATCTTTAAAGCCCTGAAAGAAAACAAAACTTCACCCAGAATTCTGTACATTATGGAAAACAAAGACTTCTTTTAGCAGAAGCTGAGAAAATTTGCCACCTACAAACACGCTCCAAAAGAGTTGTTAAAGGTAGTTCCTTACACAGAAGAGAAAAGATATCAGATAGGAAAATGGACCAATAAAAAGAAGTGAATAGAACAGAAATGGCAAATAACAAAGATATTTAGTGTTAACTTAATCTTAAATATAATTAATTTTAAAGCAAAAATAATAGGGCACCTGGGTGGCTCAGTTGGTTAAGCGTCTGCCTTCAGCTCAGGTCATGATCCCGGGGTCCTGGGATCGAGCCCCACATTGGGCTCAGGAGCCTACTTTTCCCTCTGCCTGACACTCCCCCTGTTTATGCTCTCTCTCTCTCTCTCTCTGTCAAATAAATAAATAAAATCTTTTAAAAAAAGCAAAAATAATAATGTAGTATGAGGTTTAGAACATATACAAACTGTGTTCTCATCTCTTCTCTGCAACATTGTGTCAGTGGTTAACCACTGCAGTAAAAAAAGAAAAACATTTTTTAAAACTACCAGAACTAGGGGCGCCTAGGTGGCTCAGTTGGATAAGTGTCTGCCTTTGGCTCAGGTCATGATCCCAGTGTCCTGAGATTGAGCCCCGCTTTGGGCTCCGCGCTCAGCAGGGAGCCTGCTTCTCCCTCTCCCTCTGCCTGCCTATCTGCCTACTTGCGATCTCTCTCTCTCTGTCAAATAAATAAATAAAATCTTAAAAAACAAAACAAAACAAAAACTACCAGAACTAGGGCACCTGGGTGGCCCAGTCAGTTAAGCATCCAACTCTTGGTTTCAGCTTAAGTCATGATCTCAGGGTCATGGGATTGAGCCCCATGTTGGGCTTCATACTCAGTGCGGAGTCTGCTTGAGATTCTCTCTCTCCCTCCCCTTCTCCCCCTTTGTCCCTCCCTCCACTCAATCGCACACTCCATGCTCACTCTCTCTAAAATAAATAAATAAAATCTTAAAAAAAAATCTTCTAGAATTAAAGGATTTTAGCAAACAGCAGGATACAAAATCAGCATCTAACCCCAAAAGTATTTCTATATACTAGTAAAAAAAAAAAATGAAATTGAAAAATATACCATATTGCAGTACCATATAAAATTTTTAAAAAATTGAGATCCATTTAATTAAACATGTATGTATAAGACCCATACAATAAAAATGATAAAGGATTTCTGAGAGAATCTAAAGAGGACTTAAATAAATGGAGAGATATACAGTATTAATGGGTTGGAAGACATAATATTGTTGAGATATTAACAATCTCAAATTTATCTTTTGTCTTCATGCAAACTTGATTAAAATCTCAGCAGGCCCTTTTGTAGAAACTGACAAACCAACTTTAAAATTTGTGTTGGAAATTAAAGACAAAGATAGCTAAAATCATCCTGAAAATTAAAAACAAAATTTCAAAACTTAACACTACCTGATTTCAAGACTTATCCTTAAATTACAATAAGTAAAGTGGTATGACAAGTCCACAAGACCAGATACAGAGATTGAAACAAAGCAGAGACACACACACGTATGTGGTTAAGAGATTTTTCAGAAAATTGCCAAAGCATTTAGGTAAAGAAAAAATATTATTGTATGTATGCTTAAACTACTGTATATTCATATGGAAAAAATAATCTTAGACCCTTACCTCACACCATCTATCACAAACGAAACAAAACCTTGAAGGGGATCATAGATCTAAATAAAAAAGTTAAAATTATACACTGCTGGAAGAAAACATTTCCAAACTTATAGTAGTAAAATAGTTCTATAGATAAAACAAAAATATGCAAACCATAAAAACATTGATCAGACTTTATCAAAATTTAAAATACAACTTCTTCAAAAGACATCATTAGGAAAATTAAAAAGTGGCACATACACACAAAGGACTACTATCCAAAATAAATGTAGAACTCTTACATTTTATAATATAAAACACGACCCAGTAAAAACTAAAAACCGAATTCGAACATACTCTTCACAAAGGTAAATATACAAATCACCAAGAGCATATGAAAAGATTTTTACTATTATTAGTCATCATGGAAATGCACATTGAAAAACATAATGAGATACCACCAGACACTCACTAAAATGGCTAAATTATAAAACACTGGCAGTACCAAATTTTCTTAAGGATGGGGAGGAACTGGAAGTTTCACATGTTGCTAACAGGAATGCAAAATGGTACATCCACTTTGGAAAACAACAATTTCTTATATAGCTAAACACCTACCAGACATAACCCAGCAACTTCTAGGTATTTACCTGAAAAATAATAAAATATATGTCTTCACAAAACTTTTATGAAAACGTCCACAACATCTTTATTTCTAATAGCCTCATAGTGGAAATAATCCAAAGATCCACGAACAGATAAACACAGATTTTAGCACAGATACACAAATTTTAGCATATTCTTCCCATAAAATACCCCTCAGCAGAACACATTTGAGATTAAACCACATTGTTGTGTGCTTATTGCTTTTCACTGCTACATGAAAAAAGCCTGACACAAAAGAGTATGTACTATAGGATCTATTCCAGAAAAGGCAAAACTCTCCTGACAGAAAGCAGATCAGATATGCTACAACTGAGAGAGGACACAAGGGACATTTTGGGGATGAAGGAAACGTTTCATGTCATGGTTATGCTGGAGGTTACAGGAATGCATACATTTGTCAAAACTCATAGAATTGTGACTTTAAAACAGGCACATTCTATTGTATGTAAAAAAGAGTTCAATGAAGTTGAATGAATGACATCTGAACGAGATCGTGCCCATGCCCCCTTTACAATCTATCTCCTGTTTCCCCTCTAACCCCATCCTCTGCTCTTCTCCAGACTCAGTTCTGGCTACACCAACTTAAATTTCTCGAACATGCCAGGAAGACTCCTGCCTTAAGGACTTTTTTTTCCTTAAGGACTTTTACTTGCCATTTCCTTTGCCAGAGGTATGTGGCTCTCTAATTACTTCCTTTAGACCTTTATTCGAATGTTATCTTGTGACTGAGGCCTTCCTCAAAAACCGTATTGAAAATGTCCAATTCCCTCAACTCTAAATATCCTAGACCCTTTGTGCACTTAAATTTTCTCCATAGCCCTTATTGCATAACCCGCTAAATATTCTACTTATTCAGTTACTTGTCTATCCACCCCACCAAAACTTAAGCTCCATGAGAGCAGAGATTATTAGTTTTGCCTACTACTATCATCCCAGTTGCTAGAATCATGATTAACACAAAGTAGGTACTCAGTCTTTTTTCTCCATTCTATTATTATTCAACCATTTTTTACTACATTCACATTTTCTTCTGGCATAAGATTCTATAATCCATATGAAAGAAAATTACAATGTCACTCACTGTAGAATGTTCTAGTGCTACCTCCAAGAGGCTAGTTTCAGAACTAAGGATAAAGTGGTGGGGATGTGAGGTGGTGGTGGTGGTAACATTTACTGGTATTATGCCAAAAAACTTAAAAATAATTCAGTATTTTATGATACCACAGAAATCCTTGTTCTTTTTTTAAAAAAGATTTTACTTATTTATTTGAGAGTGAGAGGGAAAGTGAGAGAGCACAAGCAGGGCGGGAGGCAGAGGGAGAGGAAGAAGCAGGCTCCCCGCTGAGTAGGGAGGTTGACATGGGACTTGATCCCAGGGTTCTGGGATCATGACCTGAGCCAAAGGCAGACTCTTAACTGAGCCACCCAGGAGCCCTATAATAAAGTTCTTAAAGGAAATATCTATGGATAACATATTTTCAAATTGTAAGCAAGAGAACACTTTATTTTTAGCTGGAGCTCTGACCACAAACATTCCAATAAGCAGAACTTAAACATATGGAACACTGTTTTCAGGTCAAAGCTTACTATTCCTCTATTTTGCCCTCCAAATTCAATCTCAGGTGTTTTATCTTACCAGTATGATTCCAAGCCTTGCAAAGATGGGGAGGGGTGCAGCAACAGAAAGAAAATGAACATTTTTGGATATTTTAATGACACTGAGTCTTCATGCCCACTAGCCAGCATGGCCCAATCAATGACCTAAAGTCTGATTAATTATATTACTATTTCTTCTCCTTAGGAAGAGCCCAGATAGGGTGAAAATGAAGAATCAAAGATGAAAATAAAGAACCTGAGTGTCTTTCTTCCCTATAGGATTCTAGCTATAGTGACAAATAAAATAATTTCTCCTTGTAAGTGATTTTCTCAGAAGTTCCTACAGGTCCTCAGTCACTCAAAAAGCTGTATCCTAAAACTGGTAGTAGCCAATTAGCCAACACTCTAGAAACGGATGAAATGACCTTAACGTCATCAAGATGGGTGGCCATCTCTACATGATTGGGTGTTGCTGTGGGCTGATTTGCTGCCATTTTTATGGTTCAGTACCACAAAACAATTAACAGTGAATGAGTGAGCTTTCCCAACCTTTACTAGAAATGGTGGCTGTTTATCATTGTGTCAGAATCCTGGCAGATTCAAGAAATCTAAATTTAACAGGTGACTGCTTCCTCCATGGCTGATTGCAGTCAATGGATCTTCAGGATACCAACTCCCATTCTGGTGATCCGGACCAATAGAACAAGCTGCTGAAAAGAAAAGGGATGGATGAGGCCCACTTTAGAATCCATCATGCACATGGGTGCTACACAACTCTTGTTCTCCTGCATAATGACTTTTTCAATTGATTTCAGCAGATTTTGACAACTGGTTCCAATTTAAGCTGTGGTTGCAGAAAAATAGGTAGATGGGGAGATACAGATGTAGATGTAGGTGTCAATATAAATATATTTAGTCATTAACCTATTTTTATATCATTTGATGGCTGTGCTCTTGGACTACTTAAAAAGAGCTTTACTTTTTTTTAATTGCTTGAGGTTGAAATTAGACCAATGAAGGCATGTCAGATAATATTCAAAATCCCAGTCTCTCTAAATTGGTCAGCATGGTCTTAGGTATACAATCATCCTCAAAAATTAACTATTTTCTCTCACTGCTGTGCTCATGGTGTAACAGATGGAACCTGGCACTGATACTTATCTATAGTCAAATGGTGAAGATTGATGATTGGGGTTAATTTTCAGTTGATGGAGGAAGGGATAATTCCCAGAAAATCTGAACAGCCCACCATTTCTCACACACAGAAGAATGAGAAAAAGCCAACACACCCCTGTACTAGAAGTCTATTTTTGTTCTCATAGTAAACCTACACAAGAGGTATTATTCTCCCAATTTAAAACATGAGAAAGGGGTGCCTGGGTGGCTCAGTCAGTTAAACATCTGCCTTTGGCCCAGGCCATGATCTCAGGGTCCTAGGATCAAGCCCCTCATTGGGCTCCCTGATCAGCAGGGAGTCTGCTTCTCCCTTTGCCTCTGTCCCATCCCCACTCGTGCTCTCTCCCTCTCAAATAAATAAATAAAATCTTAAAAAAAAAGAATGTAGTCAAGAATACGAAAAATGTGGGATATCCATACAATGGAGTAGTATTTAGGTACTCACAAGAAACAAGGTACTCCTACGTGCTACAACATGAATGAACCTTGAAAACATTATGCTATATGACAGAAACCAGAAAGGAAAGGACACATATTATAGAATTCCATTTCTAATGAAATATCCAGAATAGGCAAATTCATAGAGACAAAAAGTAGATTCATGATGGCCAGGGGCGAAAGGGAGGAGGAATAAAGGAGTGTCTGCTTATAGGTATGAGATTTCTTTTAGGGGTAGTTAATGAAATGTTCTGGAATTACATAGTAATGATGATTTACCACCTGTGACCATACTAAAAATCACTGAATCACTTTAGAATAGCAAACTTTTTGGAACATGAATTATATATTGCTCTAAGAAAAAAGAATATAGGGGCACCTGGTCAGCCCAGTCAGAAGAGCTTGCAACTCTTGATCTCGGGGTCATGAGTTTGGGCCCCATACTGGGTGTAGAGATTACTTAAAAATAAATAAACCTAAAAAATTAAAAAAGAAAAAGAAAAAAGAACATAGTGAATACAGAGGGGGGAAAAAAAGAAACAAAAATAAAAATTACCATTTGTTAAATATACACACCAGGAACTGTGAAAAGCTTTAAATATATGATTTCATCTAATTTTCATGACAATCCTAAGTATGTGTTATTATTATTATTACCCTCATTTTTTTTTTAAGATTTTATTTACTTATTTGACAGAGAGAGAAAAGAGAGAGAGAAAGAGAATGAGCACAAGCAGGGGGAGCAGCAGGCAGGGGAAGAAGCAGGCTCCCCACCAAGCAAGGAGCCCAATAGGGTCTCTATCTCAGGGCCCTGGGATCATGACCCGAGCCAAGAAGATGCTTAACTGACTGAGCCACCCAGGCACCCCTATTATTACCCTCATTTTACAGACAAACAAAACAAGGCTTGGCGGGTTTAAAGGACTTGACCAATGTAAGGGGGCGCCTGGGTGGCTCAGTCAGTTGAGCGTCTGCCTTCGGTTCAGGTCATGATCCCAGGGTCCTGGGATCGAGCCCCACATTGGGCTCCCTGCTCAGCGGGGAGCCTGCTTCTCCCTGTGCCCCTGCTTGTGCTCTCTTTTGATATCCCCATCACTATCTGTTCTCTCTCTCAAATAAATAAAATCTTTAAAAAAAAAATAAAAAAAAAAATAAAGGACTTGACCAATGTAATTTGGTAAGTGGTTGTGGCAGGGAATGAGGCCAGTTCTGCCTGACTCCAAAGTTAGCATGCTGCTATGCAGCCACTCCCATAACATCACCCTCTGCCTTCCCTAGCTGGCCTGCAAATGAGTTTTAAGAAAAATAAAGTCCAAAATAGATGATCCTGATAAATATTTAATGTCCTCTGCTTTCACAGCTCCCTTATGGCTAGAGATTGAATGTCTCACACCTAGGCAGCACTCCACAGGCAGAGCTGGAAAGGACTGTAGACATGCTCACCAGCAGAGTGAGAGAGGAAGAGCCAGGGGTGAGGGTGCTGTACCATGCTAGCGGTGGTGACCAAGCGCAGCACCTCCCCAATGCCTCAGGCAGGCTTAACTTTGTGGGTGTTCCTCAACATGCCAAGGCTTGCTGGCATGCCTTCAACTTCTCTGGATGGAAATGCTCAGCAATGCTATAAATTCAAGTTTTATTAATAATAATAATAATAATAACAGAAGTTTACAATTTTTTGAGAATTTATTATGTACTAGTAATTGTGTTTTGACCTTTCCATAGACTATTCATAACAATCCTGTAGAGGAAGTACTTTCTTTAATACATTATTACATATTTATATGTAATAATATTGATTATGAGGCTAATGGCTAGTAAGCACTTAATGTATCATTGGAAACAATATAGTATATATGCCTTACATATATCATCTAATACTTCAATGTTTAGAAGTATTAGAAAACTGAGTTTAGAAGTTTAGAAAGCTGAGCCCAGTTAAAAATATGTCCAAATATACACAACTAATAGGAGTTAAAGCTGAGATTTATTTTTTTATTAACATATAATGTATTATGGTTTCAGGGGTATAGGTCTGTGATTCATCAGTCTTACACAGTTCATAGCACTCACCATAGCACATACCCTCCCCAGTATCCATCACCCAGCCACCCCATCCCTCCCACCCCCCTCCACTCCAGCAACCCTCAGTTTGTTTCCTGAGATTAGGAGTCTCTTATGGTTTGTCTCCCTCTCTGGTTTCATTTTGTTTCATTTTTCCCTCCCTTCCCCTATGATCCTCTGTCTTGTTTCTCAAATTCCTCATATCAGTGAGATCATATGATAATTGCCTTTCTCTGACTGACTTATTTCACTTAGCGTAATACACTCTAGTTCCATCCACGTCATTCCAAATGGCAAGATTTCATTTTTTGATGGCTGCATAATATTCCATTGTGTGT
>NW_027397086.1:12534132-12583092 GCF_003265705.2 Callorhinus ursinus
TATATATATATATATATATATATCACATCTTCTTTAGCCATTCATCTGTTGATGGAAATATGGGCTCTTTCCATAGTTTGGCTATTGTGGACGTTGCTGCTATAAACAATGGGGAGCAGGTGCCCCTTTGGATCACTACATTTGTATCTTTGGGGTACATACCCAGTAGTGCAATTGCTGGGTCGTAGGGTAGCTCTATTTGCAACATTTTGAGGAACCTCCATACTGTTTTCCAGAGTGGCTGCACCAGTAAAGCTGAGATTTAAAAGCCAGTTTGAATTTTCATAATTAAACCAACATGTAGAAAAAAATAAAACCAATTCCATGATCAGAAAATTGAACATAACTAGCACCTCAGTTATTTTTGAACTTTACATAAATGGTTACTATATGTAAGCTATCCCTTATATCTGGCTTTTTTCCTGTGTGTTAATTAATAAATAATAATAATAATTATTATTATTATTATCATTTTAGAGATTCTTCCCTGCTGCATTTAGCACTACTATGTTGATTGCCACATAATATCCTATTATATGAATACATCATACTTTATCCATTCTATTGCTGTTGGGTATTTTTGATGCATTGAGGTTTAAAATATTTCTGCTGCTATAAATATTATTTTTATGTGTCTTTTGGTAGTACATAAATGTATATGGATTCACTGGACATAAATGTATGGAATCACTGGCTCTGAATAATCTTGAGTACTGAATCTTTTGGTATAGTTGGAAGATGAAATGGTGGGAAAGCCCACTGGATTTGATGTCTGATGCCTACTAAGTTATGGGAACACTCAAGGACCAAACTTTTCAAGTAAAAAGAAATAAAAATCCTTAATGGTGAAATGTCAGACACTAGGACGACCTGAGGAAGGTATATGTGGTCCTGTATTTTATTGCTCAAATCATATTCTATGGAGTTCAGCTACCTTCTGTCTGTTGAAAAGTCCAACTGGGAGAAGCAGCAGAGGGAAGAATGGATAGCAAGTGCTACTGGATACAAATAAAAGAACAACTGAATTTGGGGAGTAGAATACATTGGTAGAAAAACACCTCGAAATTATAGAATTGTCAAGATTAAAATGTGCCTTAGAAAATATCTATTTTTATAGATCTTAATTGATCCAATAGATTCTTATCTGGTCCCTTCAAAATTTGTCCGAGAAAAGCATTTACAGACAACTGACATTTCCATTTCTGTATGCAATAATCTCATACAATGAGAATCTATCATCTATTTTGGACTCCATCTACACCAGCCTGTATTTTTCTGGTTACTTTCAAAGGTGTCACCTTGTTTCTTGGTCCCAGCAGCCAACCCCCAATAAATCAGATGGAGGCTGTGACCTTCCCAACTGGACCCAAAACCTTAGCTTCCATTCTCCAATCTGTTATTTCAGACCCAGGACCAGAGTGAGGAAAGCCAATCAAAATGCCTGTTTTTCTAATAATACTGGCCTGCTTTTGTTAACGCTCGCAAGCTGGGGGCAGTCAGAATTGCTGCTTAGAAACAGTAATCTGACATTCACTGGTCTCAGGAAACTGAGAGAGGGCACACTTTAAGACGATGAGATAGACAAGTCTCTCTCACTAGTTTACACTCAAGTCCAGAAGGAACCAAAAGGAGATATAAAGTCTTGGCAATGGCCAGCTCCTAATCCTAACCCACCTCATTCTTCATTCCCAGTGCCAAGATGAATGCCAGCTGGACATGCCCCAATTACTGCAGTTGATCAAATACAGAGAACTTTTAGGCCAGAGTTTTATTTTTTCTTTCCCTAGACTGCTGTGGAGTCAGCTGAGCTGCCTGTATAAATGTGACCTGCAGCCCTTTATATGCCAGATGTGAACAGATGTGCACTTAGCACGGCTTCTCTATGCCAACCTCCAACTAGTGGAGCAGCTGATTAGAAGAGACAAGATAGAAAGAAAAGCAAATGTGACTGTGTAACTGGCTAACACAGCAATATAGCCTTGCAAGCTAAGCAAAGGTTGAGGATTCAGGGAAAATAGGACCAGGCTTGAATAAGCAAGGTCAAGGGAAAACAAACAAAGATAGAATATAAAGGAGGATTGGAGAAGACTGATATGCTTTTATTTACTCAATCTTTCTGGTCTTAAGATCCTAGTAAACACAAGCTTTGCAACTTTAGTAATATGCACATGCACATACATACATTTATTTAAGTTCTGAGGCTATTTGGGAGATAGTGAATGTATTACTAAGACTGGAGTGTAGGCTACTGGCAGGAGTTTTAAGACCTTAAAGGAGGTAACCTTTATCTATGAGTGGCCTATGAAGGAGTTGGGGCTTCGGTTTTGGGCAGGTAGGCAAAAGAGAGTCATAGAAGGAGGTGTAACTCTGAAAAAATGTAGTTTGATAGTTCAGAAAGAGCTTTCTTGAAGGGTACTGGGAAGGCGGAGAATGTAGGTGGGAAGAGCAGCTAAATACCTCAGGTAAGGACTTAGCCTAAAGCAGTGTGAGACTCTTGGATGAGGCAGGGGAGATGGAGACCCAGGATGGTAGGAGCTAAATAAAAAAAAACTGCAGAGATTAGAGGATGAGGGGTGTGGGTTTTATCGGAGTGGGGAGGACTCAAGTAAGATAGCAGAATTTGCAGTTGGTTTCTGGACCTACCTTCAATAATGGGCTCACTCAGTGCCTGGTGCTGTTTTTTACCCTCATACCAACCCTATAAACTAGCCAATATGACTCTTTGCTTTTTTGTTTTGTTTTTGTTTCTTAACAGATGTGGCAACTAGAGTGATCAAACCCTCCAGTTTTCCCAAGACTAAGGGATTCCCGAGACATGAGCTTTCAGTGCTAAAATGGGGGATGCCCTGGGGGCAAATGGGGACAAGCTGATCACTTTAGCACCTCACCGAAGACCGTTTAGATTGCTTTTCCAAATTTCCATGTCTGGGAGGAGCAAAGCTGAGATTCATTCTGTTTCTACAAAGCCCATACTTGTTTCCCCAAGTCACAATGATTCTCAAGGTTAAAAATGGCAGTGTTACCCAGAACGGCAATGCAGAATGAAAAGTGCATTGGATTCAGATCAGAGAGGAGATGGGGGTAAAATGTTCTATTTTGGAAAATTGACATACAAGTTTTCTAAAATCGAGGCTTTCATTATTAACTTTTTTTGGTCTTTTTCTCTCGTACCTTCAATGTGCATCAGGCCCTCCTCCCTCATTTTGTTTAAAGGCTCAATGCAGAGTGGTTATTTTTGTGACTGGATAATTATCTGTATTTTAAGCTTAGGATCCAGACTTGGAGTAAAGGTGTGATATGCATCTAATGAATAAATATCTGCCTGGTTAAGGTGACCTGCTTGTGTCAGATCACCTTCCTCATTCTTTCTAAGAAGCAATGACAGGTCAAGTATTAGGGTCAGGCTGCAACAGCTGGGTAGATATGGGGTGAAGATGAGACCCTCGGGCAAGGTACTATGAAGGGGATTCAGTGCGGGATTGATCAGGACAGTCTCACCACTTGCCTTGCCTTGAATCTTTGCTCATTTTCTTATGAGGTCAGAGGAAGTGTGGCCCCTGACCAGTACTATCAGCCTCATTTGGGAGCTCGTAAGAAATTCAAATTCATGGCTCTAGACCAAACCTACTATATCCGAATCTTTAGGGCAGGTCTCCCAAATCTGTGTTTATAGGAGTTTTCTAGATGAATCTTATCACCACTAAAGATATTAAGCCCTATGGGTCATGAGACAAAATCAAAGATATTGTGCAGGATCTTGTGCACTAGAAGGTCTCTGTGGCAGCCACTCAACTCAGCTGTCTTGGCACAAAATTAGCCCTAAACAACATGTAAGAGAGTGTGGTGGTGCTGATTTAAAATAAAACTGCTAATGGGCACTGAGATTTGAATTTCATGTAATTTTCACTTATTACAAAATACTATTCTTCTTTTGATTTATGTCAAAATTTTAAAATGCCAAAGCCGTTGCTAGGTCTAATAGCACAAAAAAATAGGCAGGTGGAATTTGGCCTAGGGTATAGTTTAAGGAATTCTACTTTCAAGAATCTAGATTAGGTGAGGGGAGATGAGGACAGACACAGACAATGTGAAACTTCCATTAGTCAATATCAAAATGTCCCAAGAATACTAATAAACTGCCAGACTCGTGTTGCTAAGGAAAATAGGAACTTCATAGCCATAATGTTTCCGAGTTGTCTCTCTTGAGCATTGGGACATTGTAAATACCACACATTAATAGAGGTTGTTTACACGAAATACTGTATAACTATCCCTAGTCATTCAAAATGATTGAGGTAGGGACATTAGAACCCTAAAATGGATATTATATTATATTAAAAGACTAAAGTTATGTTTACTAATTATAATAATAGTATATTTTTTTCACCAATGAGTTCTTGTTTTATAGAAATATATATAGAAATATTGGTTGAGTAAATTATATAAAGTCAGGAATAGAATTTGCTTCAAAATATAGTGGAAAGTGGGGGGTGTAAGTGAAAATAACTTGATCATGACTTGACAATTGGAAAGTGCATGATGAGCATGTGGGGTTAGGATTGTATTTTTTATACCTCTTACATTTAAAATTGTTTTTAATAAAGATACTTTTATCCAAAAACAATAATGATTGAGGCAGATGTAGATATGTTGATGTGGAACTATATGCATGCTCTGTTTTTGCTAAAATAAAAGCGGGGTGCAGAATAATATGTAGAAGATGATTTATTTATGTGCCTCCCTAATGGTTCTGCACCATATAGACTCATGACATTTCAGCCTGTGTCTCACAACCCTCCAGCTGTCTTTCTAAAACATAGCTTAGATCTTGCCTTGCCCGTGCTTGAAAAACTCTAAATGGCTCTTCTTTGCTAAGAGAATCAAATCCAAATTCCAAAGTATGGCATTCAAATTCCTTCACAATATGACCATAATGCATCTTCCCAGGTATTCCTCATTCCACTCTCCTTTTCCAATGCATCCTCTACTTTATAGTGAATAAATTAAGTGCCTAGAATTTAAAGTCAGGAAGCCATACCGTAATCAAATTCTGGACCTGATACTGGCTATGTGACCTTGGATAAATTCTTCTGCCTCTCTGAGCTTCCATAAATTCACTTATAAATGAGAATCATGACAATGTTTATCTCATATGCTGTTGTGGGAAACTAAGTGACATAACATTTGGAAAATATTTAGCATTAACTCTGACATTGAGAATAATTCAATAAATGTTAGCTATTACTATTAATAATTATATTTATCCATTTATTTCCTCTTAATTCAACATATTTATTTAGCTTTCATTAAATGCCAAGCAATATCTTAAGATGATACTATGTTATTCACCATTCTAGTGATGTGTCATGATCTTCCACAATGTCATTCTTTTGCTTGCGTCATTTTAGTTTTATGGATATCCTTCCCACTACTCTGTCTGGTAAATTCATATTTAACTTACTCTCATGACTGAGTTAATGCTGATCTCCCAACTCTATATTGTCCCAGAATTACTCATAATTCCTTCCTCTGTACTATCTTAACACTGAAGCAACTTCTTTCAAGATACATCTCCAAAGGCTAGTGAAACAAAAGCAAAAATGAACTTTTGGGACTTCAAGATAAAAAGCTTCTGCACAGCAAAGGAAACAGTCAACAAAACAAAGAGGCAACCGACAGAATGGGAGAAGATATTTGCAAATGACACTACAGATAAAGGGATGGTATCCAAGATCTATAAAGAACTTCTCAAACTCAACACCCAAAAAACAAATAATCAAGTCAAAAAATGGGCAGAAGATATGAAAAGACACTTCTCTGAAGAAGACATACAAATGGCTAACGGACACATGAAAAAATGTTCATCATCATTAGCCATCAGGGAAATTCAAATCAAAACCACATTGAGATACCACCTTACACTTGTTAGAATGGCAAAAACTGACAAGGCACAAAAAAACAAATGCTGGAGAGGTTGTGGAGAAAGGGGAACCCTCTTACACTGTTGATGGGAATCCAAGTGGGTACAGCCACTTTGGAAAACATTGTGGAGATTCCTCAAAAAATTAAAAATAGAGCTACCCTATGACCCAGCAATGGCACTCCTGGGTATTTATCCCAAAGACACAGATGTAGTGAAAAGAAGGGCCATACGCACCCCAATGTTCATAGCAGCAATGTCCACAATAGCCAAACTGTGGAAAGAGCCGAGATGCCCTTCAACAGATGAATGGATAAAGAAGATGTGGTCCATATATACAATGGAGTATTACTCAGCCATCAGAAAGGATGAATACCCAACTTTTACATCAACATGGATGGGACTGGAGGAGATTATGCTAAGTGAAATAAGTCAAGCAGAGAAAGTCAATTATCATATGGTTTCACTTATTTGTGGAACATAAGGAATAGCAGGGAGGACATCAGGAGAAGGAAGGGAAAAATGAAGGGGGGGAATCAAAGGGAGAGAGGAACCATGAGAGACTATGGACTCTGAGAAGCAAACTGAGGGTTTTGGAGGGGAGGGGGAGGGAGAGGGGGGATGGGTTGGCCTGGTGATGGGTATTAAGGAGGGCACGTACTGCATGGAGCACTGCAGGTTGTACGAAAACAATGAATCGTGGATCACTGCATCAAAAACTGGTGGTGTATTGTATGGTGATTAACATAACATAATAAAATAAAATTAAAAAACAAACAAACAAAAAACACTGCACTCAAACCTTGACCTCACTAGTTGTAAGTAGACTTCTTGACTTTTGTCTACATATTGGTCTTTTTCCATAGACTGTGAGATCCTTTGAAAAAAAATCCATTTTTAATTTACCTTTGTACCTTCAGAGCCTAGAATCTGGCCTGTTTCAGAGGACATTTTAGGAATCCCTTGTAAAGGGGCATGTATATCTTTCCTTTAATAGTGGGAAATGAGATATCAAGCAAATGGCTGTCATTATCATCAAATATTAAAACAAAGGATCTGAAATATAACAGAGACCAATCTCTTCATTTTTCTGATAGCTGAAATGAATCTCAATGAGGTCCATTAGCAATGTTTTATGATGTTCAGCTCATTCATTCATTCATTCATTCACTCAAGAAATACGTACTTTGTTTCTATCACTCCATGCCTGACTGTACTAGAAACTAAAGCAAGTACAGGATACTTTCCATGGTACCATTTTGTCTCTATGCCTATAGGTATACTTTTCACAGAGGATATGTTTGGATATGAAGAGGACACATGGCTGCCTGAATGGGGGCAGCATTGCCATAGAATGGGAGGATTAGGTGAGAAGAAATGGTGTCCAAGAAATCATACTTGGCTGAAGTCACATTTTGTTCTGAGGTCAAACACGTACATTAGTTTCTATCTTAGGGATTCCTGTATTTATTCCCAGTTCCTTCTTGCTAGTAGTGATATTATCTTAACATCCCACTTTCTGCTTTGCTTTTGACAGTGAATGGACTAGTCCAGTCAATGGTTCATAACTTTGTTAGGTCACAAGAAGAATTTGGGATCTAATAAAAGTTCTGGACTTCCTCGCTAAAAGGGAAAACTGCATACATGCAACACACACACACATATGCATGCATAGAGACAGCATTCATGGTATCACTGTTTTCTAACCTAGGGCACATATTTTCCAGATTAAGGACTCCTAGACTTGGGGGTCTCTGAGACACTTCTAACTATATATTTCTACCTCGTCGGTTTTGCTCAAAACATTCTTTCCTGCTATATCTTTCAGCCCTAGGGTGTGATCAGAAACTTCTACTCCAACATGTCACTCTGTCTCCCTCAGGTTAGGTCCGTGAGGGAAAGTGCTTGGCAGGCAGATGCACAGCCAGCCATCACAGTCTGGGGGTGGTGGGGAGAGGAAAATGAAATGGGGATTCCAGTCATGGTGCAGTGTATGTCTCCTGCCTGCCTTGCTGGGTTTCACTTATTGAATTAGGACAAATTGGAACTTTCATAAACTGAGATATAAATCATTATCTCGAGTTAGCAGATGCGGTCGCACCAGGGTAGAGCACTGTTAATAACTCTGCTGGATTAGGACTGATTGGAACAATTTGAAACTTGTTTCTCTCAGCTTGATCAGCCTCATTGTAACCACGGCAATTATCCCATTTCACTTTCAATGGCTCAGCACAGACATGTTGTTGCTTTATATCCATCCTTCTTAATGAAGCCAGCTCAGACTTTTGTTTGTTAGTCAAAGAGCTAGCCTATGTAAACAATAAATAACTCCACCCCTTGGGGTACAAGGTGGATGCTTGTAAGGCTGAGATCTCCAATGGGCTAGACAAACACAAATTCATATGTTGGAGATTTCATAGATTTATTTATTAATTTCCCTCTTTCATATTTGAGCAGCTGCTATGTGCCAAACACTAATGTGTTAGTCTGTGGGATATATATAGAATTGGATTAAACTGGATTGTGTAGCACCTGTGTCTTTGCTACTTCTCCTGATGGGGTGCACAATTTTTGAGGGCAGGGATCATCCTTTAACAATGATAATGGCTATAATGTATCAGTTGTCTATAATGTTCCAGCAAATATGCTAACCAATCTGCATCCAGGAAGTTTATGGCAAGGGATGTCAAAGAGTTGCAAAGGAGTTTATGAGAGGGAGCTCCATCTTTGTACTGAACTGATTAGTAAAGACATCATGGAGACAGAAGCATATGAGCAGAATCTTAAAGAATAGAGTGAATTTGCTAGGTGAAAGATGAGAAAGAAAATATATTTCACAAAGAGGGAAGGGCATGATCCAAAGACATTCTTCATCACTTTGCTGGAAACCCAGATAGAGTATTGGGTGTTACAAGACAGCGTGGAGAACTGCCAAATAAGAACTGCTTTTAAAATCTCATAAGCTTGTTACATTCAGTTAGCAATAATAATAATAATAAATTTTTTAAAAAATCCCATAAGCTTGGACTAGTTGTCAATGAAGTATAAATAAAAATTATACATATAATTAATATTTAACATATTAATGACCCTCAGGTGAGGTCCTAGACCTCTACTTTTATTAGTGTCCAATTCAACATAACAAAATTTTTGCTCAGTGCTCTAATAAATACAAAGGCAAATAGGACTCAATTGCTTAATGGGTTTCCTGTTTCCATTGAGGAGATGGAATAGGTTTCAGGTTGGAAATTTATGTCAAAATGCAAACAGGGTGGTTAATAAGAAGTAGATACATTTAGCAGAGAACTTTTCCTCTCTGCTCCTCATTCCCACACTTTACCTGGTTAATTCCTTCCGATGGGTGTTTCCACAGAGACACAGAAAAGCCACCCCTGTTATATGGCCTCTTTAAAGTCAGGTACTCCTGATTTTGATTTAATATCATAGCATAGTGCCCTTTAAAACACTTTTTACAACCTATAATATTTTATTTGTAGGAATATATATATTTCATAATTCACTTTCCAAAGTAAAATAAAATTTCCCTAAAAATGTTGAAGCCCTCATGTGCTTCTGCTAAGTTTCATTTCTTGCTCTCATTTTCAATCCCACCCTGAGGTAAGCGCTCTCCTGATTTTGGTTTCTAGTATTCTTTGCTATACTTATAAATCCATAGAACGATAACAAAGTATATTAACATCATACCTCCTTTTCCCACTCCCCTAAGTAGTTGAGAGGTAGTGATGTGGGCAGGTATAAATTTAGTCCATTTGCTTTTTTACTGCTGCATGGTATTCCATGTGGCAAAGTTAGTTTCTCATGTAACTTTTTGTATATTTGCCTCTCCCAGTAGAGCCAAAGCTCTACAATAGTCTTAAGGTAGGTGATTTTCCTCTCTGTATTCTCGGTGCCCTGCACAGTACCTGGCAGGAGAGAGGTTGAGGACTATGTGCCAAATGAATGAACATGTCCACGAAGGAACAAGAAATTCATTTCAGGGGCGCCTGGGTGGCTCAGTCGTTAAGCATCTGTCTTCAGCTCAGGTCGTGATCCCAGGGTCCTGGGATCCAGCCCCGCGTCGGGCTCCCTGCTCAGCCGGGAGTCTGCTTCTCCCTCTCCCTCTGCTGCTCCCCCTGCTCGTGCTCATGTTCTCTCTTCCAAATAAATAAATAAAATTGTTAAAAAAAAAGCAATTCATTCCATGTGCAAACTGTGGGGAGAGAAGAAGACAGCATTCAGGCTTCAACATTCACAATATAGATATACTTTTTTTTTTTTTTGGTCTTTTGAGAATTGGATATAGGATAAAGCAAACCAGGAAGGAAGGAAATTAAGGGCATATGTGGGGGTATAGTGGATAGTGACATATGTAAAAGAGACAAACAAAAGCTTGAGCTAGATAGAATCTATGGGTCTCAGATGGTAAAGGCTTGCGGATAACATAAAGACAAGGCCTGGAATTTTCCTATCAGTTTGTTTTGGTGATGCCTGATGGTGCTATTCCATAGTTACTGACAATGAGAAAACTTTGACCATTGTTAATAGCGAGGAAAATCTAAACGTCACAGAATAATGGCACCTTCCAATTGGAAAGAGTTTTCAGAATCCAAAACTTAATACTTAATCTATAATCTTAACACTTGAACCTCTGCTATTGACTATGACTACCCCCTATCCCATTCCCATAGGGCCTATGAGGATTTGGCCAGTGACAGAGAGCTTAATACCTTCTAAAGTGACCTCCTTTAGCACCCTGGCTGTTAGGAATTTATTTTTTTGTAATGGAATGAATAATAATAATAATAATAATAACAACAGTGATGATCACTTTTAGGGTACATGCCATGTGTGAGGTACTGAGCTCCCTGTGAACTTATGTGTTTAATTCATATAATATCCCTATGAACACACACAATAGAGTTTCAATAAATGTTGAGTGAAGGAAGACCAGTATCACCACTGTTTTACAAAGAAGGAAATATAAGTACAGGAAAACCAGCATTTGCAAACACAGTCACACAGCAAAAGGCAGCATTGTTATCCAAATTCTGTCTTGGCTCAACAGGGATCTCCCAAAGAGAAGATGCTTGCCTCTATTTTCCTGGTGATTATACTTCTAGACATCGGTCCAACCCTAAAGTCCTTTCTCATTTCAACACCTGTCGTATGTGTTTTCTTTCTACTTATCCCAACATTCTTTGTTCCTCCAAAGGTTGATCCTTAGCCATAGTCTCATCCCCATTATCTTTGTATGGGATTGAGAAATGAGCTAGGTCAGACTGAATTCAGTCAAGAATAATTAAGACCTGAAATATTCCAACAAGTGTGGTCTATTTGGCACCTAGAGTTCGAGTAACATATTTTATCTACTGCTGTTTTAGCAGTCCTGCAAAGACCCTTTCTGTTCTAAGTTTCTGCCCTGAAGTAATTGCTGATTGGCTCTGCCTGCTTGAGGTAGGAAGTCTACCCTTTTGGAAGCTGTGCCATTAAAGCAGGTCACAGGAAATGGCCATATGAGTCACTGAGTCCTGGGGGGCATAGAGGATGTGATTAGGGGTCATTATGTCCAAGGTCGTGGGCTAAGATCACATTCATGTATGGGTTGCCATGGAAACATCGCTGAAGTGACCTGCCTCTTTGCCCCCACATGGATCTCTCCCTGAGAAGCTGATTGAAGAGGAAGCTTTGGATGGTGCTCAAAAGAGTAAGGACCCATTAATGACCTTTTATTTGGCAGCTCGGCCCCCAAGTGAAGGCTGCAATACAATGAACAGAGGAGGAATGATTGATGACAGTGGGAAACCTCACAGCATTATGGGATAGAGTGGTGATTACCCAGTAAAGTAGACAGCAATTCAAAAAATGTCAGTGTCTAGTTTATTGAAATGGTGTTGATTCCTCACTGCCTAAATTCACTAGGATTATAACCAGAACAATTCATTTGTGTTAAGAAGTAGTGAAAAGGAGATTTGATGTTTAACAGGAGAAAATAAAGAGTTATATATTAGCTCCATTTGCTCTTTGAGCCACAAACTTTGAATCCCTTTTAGAAGAATCAAAAGAACATGGGTTTTGGAGCCAGAGGAACCTGAAGTTAAATCCAGTTTCATTAATACCAATCTTATGATCAAATCTTTTCAACTCTAGGAAGCTCAGTTTCCTCACCTGTAAAGTAGGGTTAATTGCATAAGCAATTGTTAAAATAAAACATAAATAAGTAAATTATATAGCCTGTTAGAAAGTCCAAAGTATCTTAGAAAAGAAGAAAATAAAGTGAGCATCATGACAAAGGAAAGATGGTTAGGGAGGGAGGGGTAATTATTTTAAAAGAGAGTAGTCAGGATAGGCCTCATTGAGAAGGTAATGTTTGAGCAAAACCTTGAAGAAGATAAGGAAGTAGGCCACATGCATAGTTCATAGAAGGGGATGGATGGATGATAGTGAGTGGAGGGAAAAGTGATAAGTCTTAAAAGTGCGGATGACAATGGTTCTGGTGTGGCCAGAACAGAATGACCTAAAGGTAGAGGAGATGAAGAAGGCAGAGTCATGTCCAATGGTCAGAACATGTATGGCTTGTTAGCCTTGATAAGGACACTGATTTTACCGAGTAAACTGGGAGCTAAGGCAGAATTTTAAACATAAGAGTGACATGACCTTACCTATGTTTGAAAAGTATAAAAGCAGAATACAGACATTCTGAAGCATGTACAGACTCAGGGACAGATGATCCCTTAATCTCTTCCTTGAAAAATTTCTGTATTACTTCTTACAACTGCACACGAATCTACAATTATCTCACAGTAAAAAGTGAAAACAAATAGAAAAAAATGGATAAACAGGTTGACACCCCAGGCATCACATCAAGGACAGAACCCCTCCATTGGGATAAACCACTGGGGTGGAATCCCAACTGGACAGGAAATGGACAAGGTCTAAGGCTGTGCTTTCCCAATGCTGTAGCCACTAACCACCGGTAGCTCCTGAGCACTCAAACTATGGCCAGTGGGTCTGAAATGTGCTCTAGAGATAAAACACACACCCAACTTCAGAGACTTAGTAGGAAAAACAGACTGTAAAAAAAATTACATGAATAATTTTGTATTGATTATATATTGTAATAATGATATCTTGAATAGATGGGGTTAAAGAAAATATATTATCAAAGTTTTTAAAAACAAAAGGCTTCTGGAAGATGAAATCAGGTAAACAAAATGATAAATGATGACAAAGTAATTGAAAATGAGGAAGCCATGGGAACAGGATCAGGGGTGAACTCAGATTCCTACTCAATATACAATTAAAATGAAACAACAGTGAAAATTGTGGTTTCAGGCCAGAATATGTAAATGTTGTAAACCTTACTAATAATAGCATGTGAAAGAACAAGGACTGGAGAAAGAAAAGGGGGCGCTAGCTCCCTCATAGCAGGGAGTCCATAGATAGGTCTAAAGTGGAAATGTATCACTTTATTTTTTTAAAGATTTTAACAACTTAAAATGTCTTCTTACTTTTCCCCTTAACTCTAGAGATATTTTTGATGCTAATATCTCCTTGAGGTGAAAAAAATATGTATTTGACATTTGTCATTTTTTCATGTTTATTTCAGTATGTTTTTCTTAATGTTAAATTCAAGTAAAACTATATTTGTCACTTTATTTTAAAATACCCTCCATAACAGCATCATATTTTTATTTATTTGTTTTCCTACTAATCTATAAATTTCTATATAGTCCCTGGATAGGAATATATACATCTGTGTCATCCTTAGAGAGTTATCTGAAGCAATAACCACCAAATAGTAATGACAGTTGTTGCTAAGTGGTAGAATTTTAGGTAATTTCTCACTTTCTACTCTACACATTTTTGCATTGCTTGCCTTTTTGGTAGTGATGATTTGATTGCTGAAGAAATCATTTTTCTGCAGACATAGATCAATTTTTAAAGGATCCTTCTGACTGCTGTATTGAGAGTTGACTCTACATGGGTAAGGGTTGATGCAGAGAGACTAGGTAGGAGGGTTATAGAAGAAATGGAAATAACCAGGCATACACACAAGTACATTTGATTAGTATCCTTACTGGAACTGGAGTGTGTTCTGTTAAAAAAAAAAATCAGGGAATTAAAAAATAATCAGCTTTAAGTATTTTTTTAGTGTAAAATTTAAAAAAAAATAGCTGGGTTAGAATATAAATTTGAGGAAATGTCCAGAAAATTGAAGGATTCCAACAAGTTCTCATCTGAAACAACAAAAAAATAATACCCACCCCAAGGCACTTTTGAGTAAATTTTCAAGGATGCAGGGAAAAATAAGAGCCCCTAACATCTTTCATAAAGAGAAGCATCATTCTTCTGCCCAACATATCTTCATCACCATATACAATGATCAAGTATCTGAACGGCAATGGCACCACAGAAATTAGGAGACTACAGGAGCATTTCATTAAAATTCTGAGGGGAAATTATTTCCAACAACACAAAAGATTTTAAATATAGATTATCCATCATCTTGGATCAGATAAAGACATTTTTAGATAGGCACGAGCTCAAAAATATACCTCCCATGCAAGAAGATATTGAAGATAGTCTCCAACAATACAAGAGCATAAGCCAAGAAAGAGAAGTTGTAGAATCTTTACCAGGAAACTGAATTCAGAAATGAGAATAAGGCAATTATAAAATTACAAAAGAGATTCCCAGACAATTCTCTGAATTTCTGCCAGAGAAGAACTAAGTCCAGAATTGAGCAGGTCAAAGAATTCCAAAGGGAGATGTTTCTAAATACATACCTCCACACTGTGGTGTTTGACTGTGGTAAGAGGTCTATAGTTAGTTTTGTTGGGAAATTTCAGAATAAAATAATACCTGAAAACTAAGTAAATGAAAATAAAAAGCAATTCTCAATTACAGAGGAGAAAAGTTAGAAAAGAAAGAAAATGTAATCATAGTAAACTATATGACACAGCTGAGAACATTATCTACATAGTCAAATAATATAAAATATCTCCACATTGTAAGGCAGCTATGTGCAGTAATGAATGTAAGGTATGTTTATTCAGGAGAGTAGGGAGGTGGGTTTTGGGAGTGTGATAATAGAGTTAAGTCTTCAACTTCCTCAATTAAATCAGTAGCTTTTACCAAAAAGAAAAAGAAAAAAGTAATAAAATGCCCCAAATGCATATTATTTTTTAATTAATGTAAATATCCAAAGGAAGTTGAGATACATATGTACGTATGTATTCATTTCATATGTTTGTACAAATATATGTCTTTATGTGTCAGTGTGTATACTGTGTGTTTGTGTGTGTGTGTGTGTATGTGTGTACATGTGTTAAGAAAGTGGTATGTTTGGGGCAGTTCTCAGGAATAACTAGTGGCATGACACACAGATGGATATTGATTTTTTAAAAAATACAGATGGAGCCAGGAAACAACCATCAAGAGATGAACACACTGGGTGTGGAGTATGATGTGACTGAGAGAATAAAGAGAACAAGAAGTACCATTGAGTTAGAGTAGTCAGGGTCTGCAGCTGATGAGATGGGGAAGAGATGGAGAGAGTCTCCTCCTTATGCCCCGCTCACTGTTCATCTCTACTCCTGCGTCTTTGCTTATTGTGTATTCTTTCCTTTCTTTCTTTTTTGAGAGACAGAGAGACAATGTGTGCATGTATGCATGGGTGTGGCGGGGGGTAGGGGCAGAGGGAGAGGGAGAGGGAGAAAGAGAATCTTAACCAGGCTCCACACCCAGCATGGAGCGGGACTTGGGGCTCAATCTCATGACCCTGAGATCACTACTTGAACCGAAATCAAGACGAAGATGCTTAACTGACTAAACCGCCCTGGCACCCGGCTTATTAGCTATCCCCATCTGTATGTACGTCCACAGTTACCATCTCAATGCATCTACCCCTTCTACAGTGCTCGTCTCAACAGATGACTGTCCTATAGAGTAGTTTTGACTCCTTAAGATCCCCAATTTTTCTTTCCCTGAACTTCTTTAACTCACTTCCTGCTTCTGTTACATGAGTGCTGCCTCCCCAGGCAGTTTGTTCTTATCTGCTTTACTTTGCCTTAGAACGCTTGTTATTACCCAAAATATATATCCATGGCCAGAACAATGGTTTTCATTTCAAAGTACCTTCAGAGTATGGGGAATGTTTAAATGCACATAAAAATTTTGGAAAACTATAAACTAAAAATGTTAAAACAAGGTATTTTGGCAGAGGGAAGTGGGATGAGAAGAGCTTTGATAACACTTTTTTTTTAATTTTTTTATTCTTATGTTAATCACCATATATTACATCATTAGTTTTTGGTGCAGTGTTCCATGATTCATTGTTTGTTCATAACACCCAGTGCTCCATGCAGAACATGCCCTCCTCAATACCCATCACCAGGATAACCCATCCCCCTCCCCCCCTCCCCTCTAGAACCCTCAGTTTGTTTTTCAGAGTCCATCAGCTCTCATGGTTCGTCTCCCCCTCTGACATACTCCCCTTTTCTTCCTCTCCTGGTATCTTCTTCTTTTTCTTTTTTCTTAAAATATGTTGCGTTATTTGTTTCAGAAGTACAGATCTGTGATTCAACAGTCTTGCACAATTCACAGCGCTCACCGTAGCACATAACCTCCCCAATGTCTATCACCCAGCCACCCCATCCCTCCCACCCCAACCACTCCAGTAACACTCAGTTTGTTTCCTGAGATTAAGAATTCCTCATATCAGTGAGGTCATGTGATACATGTCTTTCTCTGATTGACTTATTTCACTCAGCATAACACCTTCCAGTTCCATCCACGTCGTTGCAAATGGCAAGATCTCATTCCTTTTGATGGCTGCATAATATTCCATTGTGTATATATACCACTTCTTCTTTATCCATTCATCTGTCGATGGGCATCTTGGCTCTTTCCACAGTTTGGCTATTGTGGACATTGCTGCTATAAACATTTCGGTACACGTACCCCTTCGGGTCCCTACATTTGTATCCTTGGGGTAAATACCCAGTAGTGCAATTGCTGGATCGAACGGTAGCTCTAATTTCAACTGTTTGAGGAACCTCCATACTGTTTTCCAGAGTGGTTGCACCAGCTTGCATTCCCACCAACAGTGTAGAAGGGTTCCCCTCTCTCCACATCCCCGCCAACATCTGTTGTTCCCTGACTTGTTAATTTTAGCCATTCTGATGGGTGTGAGGTGGTATCTCATTGAGGTTTTGATTTGGATTTCCCTGATGCCGAGTGATGTTGAGCACTTTTTCATGTGCCTGTTGGCCATTTGGATGTCTTCTTTGGAGAAATGTCTGTTCATGTCTTCTGCCCATTTCTTGATTGGATTATTTGTTCTTTGGGTGTTGAGTTTGATAAGTTCCTTATAGATTTTGGATACTAGCCCTTTATCTGATATGTCATTTGCAAATATTTTCTCCCATTCTGTTGGTTGTCTTTTGGTTTTGGGGACTGTTTCTTTTGCTGTGCAAAAGCTTTTTATCTTGAT
This sequence comes from Callorhinus ursinus, assembly GCF_003265705.2. Lineage (NCBI taxonomy): Eukaryota > Metazoa > Chordata > Mammalia > Carnivora > Otariidae > Callorhinus > Callorhinus ursinus. Next base: position 12,551,547 of record NW_027397086.1, read on the forward strand.
GAAATCCCAATAGTTCATTTTTGCCCGGGCTTCCCGTGCCTTTGGCAATGTTTATAGGAAGAAGTTGCTGTGGCTAAGGTCGAAAAGGTTGCTACCTGTGTTCTCCTTTAGGATTTGGATGGACTCCTGTCTCACGTTTAGGTCTTTCAACCATTTGGAGTCTATTTTTGTGTGTGGTGTAAGGAAATGTTCCAGTTTCATTCTTCTGCATGTGGCTGTCCAATTTTCCCAACACCATTTGTTGAAGAGACTGTCTTTTTGCCATTGGACATTCTTTCCTGCTTTGTCAAAAATAAGTTGACCATAGAGTTGAGGGTCCATTTCTGGGCTCTCGATTCTGTTCCATTGATCTATGTGTCTGTTTTTGTGCCAGTACCAAACTGTCTTGATGATGACAGCTTTGTAATAGAGCTGGAAGTCCGGAATTGTGATGCCACCAGCTTTGCTTTTCTTTTTCAGTATTCCTCTGGCTATTCTGGGTCTCTTCTGGTTCCATACAAATTTTAAGATTATTTGTTCCATTTCTTTGAAAAAAGTGGATGGTATTTTGATGGGGATTGCATTGAATGTGTAGATTGCTCTAGGTAGCATTGACATATTCACAATGTTGATTCTCCCAATCCATGAGCATGGAACGTTTTTCCATTTCTTTGTGTCTTCTTCAATTTCTTTCATGAGTATTTTATAGTTTTCTGAGTACAGATCCTTTGCCTCTTTGGTTAAATTTATTCCTAGGTATCTAATGGTTTTGGGTGCAATTGAAAATGGGATCGACTCCTTGATTTGTCTCTCTTCTGTCTTGTTGTTGGTGTATAGGAATGCCACTGATTTCTGTGCATTGATTTTATAACCTGCTACTTTACTGAATTCCTGTATGAGTTCTAGCAGTTTTGGTGTGGAGTCTTTTGGGTTTTCCACATACAGTATCATATCATCTGCAAAGAGTGAGAGTTTGACTTCCTCTTTGCCGATTTGGATGCCTTTGATTTCTTTTTGTTGTCTGATTGCTGTGGCTAGGACTTCTAATACTATGTTGAATAGCAGTGGTGAGAGTGGACATCCCTGCCGCGTTCCTGACCTTAGGGGGAAAGCTCTCAGCTTTTCCCCATTGAGAATGCTATTCGCTGTAGGTTTTTCATAGATGGCTTTTATGATATTGAGGTTTGTACCCTCTATCCCTATACTCTGAAGAGTTTTGATCAAGAAAGGACGCTGTACTTTGTCAAATGTTTTTCTGCATCTATTGAGAGGATCATATGGTTCTTGTTCTTTCTTTTGTTAATGTATTGTATCACGTTGATTGATTTGCGGATGTTGAACCAGCCTTGCATCCCAGGGATAAATCCCACTTGGTCATGGTGAATAATCCTTTTAATGTACTGTTGGATCCTATTGGCTAGTATTTTGGTGAGAATTTTTGCATCCATGTTCATCAAGGATATTGGTCTGTAATTCTCCTTTTGGATGGGGTCTTTGTTTTTGGGATCAAGGTAATGGTGGCCTCATAGAATGAGTTTGGAAGTTTTCCTTCCATTTCTATTTTTTGGAACAGTTTCAGGAGAATAGGTATTAATTCTTCTTTAAATGTCTGAGAGGATTCCCCTGGGAAACCATCTGGCCCTGGCCTTTTGTTTCTTGGGAGACTTTTGATGACTGCTTCAATTTCCTTAGTGGCTATAGGTCTGTTCAGGTTTTCTATTTCTTCCTGGTTCAATTTTGGTAGTTGATACATCTCTAGGAATGCACCCATGTCTTCCAGGTTATCTAATTTGCTGGCATAGAGTTGCTCATAAGATGTTCTTATAATTGTTTGTATTTCTTTGGTGTTGGTTGTGATCTCTCCTCTTTCATTCATGATTTTGTTGATTTGGGTCATTTCTCTTTTCTTTTTGATCAGTCTAGCCTGGGGTTTATCAATCTTGTTAATTCTTTCATAGAACCAGCTCCTTGTTTCGTTGATCTGTTCTCTGTTCTTTTGGTTTCTATTTCATTCATTTCTGCTCTGATCTTTATTATTTGTCTTCTCCTGCTGGGTCTAGGCTTTATTTGCTTTTTTTTTCTCTAGCTCCTTTAGGTGTAGGGTTAGGTTGTGTATTTGAGACCTTTCTTGTTTCTTGAGAAAGGCTTGTATTGCTATATACTTTCCTCTCAGGACTGCCTTTGCTGTATCCCAAAGATTTTGGACAGTTGTGTTTTCATTTTCATTGGTTTCCATGAATTTTTTAAATTCTTCTTTAATTTCTTGGTTGACCCATTCATTCTTTAGTAGGATGTTCTTTAGCCTCCATGTATTTGAGTTCTTTCCGACTTTCCTCTTGTGATTGAGTTCTAGTGTCAAAGCATTGTGGACTGAAAATATGCAGGGAATAATCCAAATCTTTTGGTACTGGTTGAGACCTGATTTGTGACATAGGATGTGATCAATTCTGGAGAATGTTCCATGGGCACTAGAGAAAAATGTGTATTCTGTTGCTTTGGGGTGGAATGTTCTGAATATGTCTGTAAAGTCCATTTGGCCCAGTGTTTCCTTTAAAGTCTTTATTTCCTTGTTGATCTTTTGCTTAGATGATCAGTCCATTTCAGTTAGGGGGGTGTTAAAGTCCCCCACTATTATTGTATTGTTGTCAATGTGTTTCTTTGCTTTTGTTATTAATTGCCTTATATAATTGGCTGCTCCCACATTAGGGGCATAGATATTTAAAATTGTTAGATCTTCTTGTTGGATAGACCCTTTCAGAAGGATATAGTGTCCTTCTTCATCTCTTAGTACAGTCTTTGTTTAAAATCTAATTTGTCTGATATAAGGATTGCCACCCCAGCTTTCTTTTGGTGTCCATTAGCATGGTAAATGGTTTTCCACCCCCTCACTTTCAATCTGGGGGTGTGTTTGGGTCTAAAATGAGTCTCTTGCAGACAGCATATTGATGGGTCTTATTTTTTAATCCAGTCTGATAGCCTGTGTCTATTGATTGGGGCATAGAGCCCATTTACATTCAGGGTAACTATTGAAAGATAGGAATTTAGTGCCATTGTATTGCCTCTAAGGTGACTGTTACTCTATATTGTCTCTGTTCCTTTCTAATCTATGCTGCTTTTAGGCTCTCTTTTTGCTTAGAGGACCCCTTTCAATATTTCTTGGAGGGCTGGTTTCATGTTTGCAAATTCCTTTAGTTATTGCTTGTCCTGGAAGCTTTTTATCTCTCCTTCTATTTTCAATGATAGCCTAGCTGGATATAGTATTCTTGGCTGCATATTTTTCTCGTTTAGTGCTCTGAAGATATCATGCCAGTCCTTTCTGGCCTGCCAGGTGTCTGTGGATAGGTCTGTTGCCATTCTAATGGTTCTACCATTGTAGGTTACATATCTCTTCTCCCGAGCTGCTTTCAGGATTTTCTCTTTGTCTCTGAGACTCATAAGTTTTACTATTAGATGTCGGGGTGTTGACCTATTTTTATTGATTTTGAGAGGGATTCTCTGTGCCTCCTGGATTTTGATGCCTGTTTCCTTCCCCACATTAGGGACGTTCTCTGCTATTATTTGCTCTAATATACCGTCTGCCCCTCTCTCTCTTTCTTCTTCTGGGATCCCAATTATTTTAATGTTGTTTCATCTTATCATATCGCTTATCTCTCGCATTCTGCTCTCGTGATCCTGTAGTTGTTTATGTCTCTTTTTCTCAGCCTCTTTATTTTCCATCATTTGTTCTTCTATATTGCTGATTCTTTCTTCTGCCTTATTTATCCTAGCGGTTAGTGCCCCCATTTTTGATTGCACCTCATTAATAGCCTTTTTGATTTCGACTTGGTTAGATTTTAGTTCTTTTATTTCTCCAGAATGTGTTTCTCTAATAACTTCCAGACTTTTTTCAAGCCCAGCTAGTATCTTTAAAGTCATGATTCTGAACTCTAGGTCCGACATCGTACTAATGTCAGTATTGAGTAGGTCACTTGCAGATGGTACTACCTCTTGTTCTTTTTGCTGAGGTGAATTTTTTCATCTTGTCATTTTGTCCAGAGGAGAACAGATGAATGAGAGAATAGAATGCTAACAGGTTAACAATGTCTCCAGCAAATATACTCTATACAAATCAGAAAAGACCTGAAACCAGGGGGCAAGAAAGGGAAAGAAAGAAGAGGAAAAAAAAGGAAAAAGAAAAAGTTAAAAACAAACAAAAACAGAACAAAACAAAAAAAACAGAATATGATCAAATATGATCAGGCTAGTGCATAGATCAGTGCCAGACACTAGCTTTTGGACATATTTTGGTCTGTTAGAAGAACGTGCCTACTAATATTTTTAAAGGAAGAAAGACTTATATATGTACAAAATAAGGGTTGATACAATGAAGGGATAGCAGATGACTGTAAAGATGAAAATTATAAAAGATTTTATAAAAGGAATTGATAAGAAGTTGTTTTTAAAAAGAAAGAAGAAGATTTTAAAAGAAAAAGAAAAAAGAAAAAAAAGAAAAAAATGGGACAGAATGTGATCAGGCAGGAGAATAGAACAAAGCCATACACTAGTGATTTAGGGTATATTTTGATCTGTTAGAAGAAATTGTATCTCAAAATTTTAAAGAGAGAACAACTTATGTATATATGCCAAAAATAAGGGTAACTACTATGAAGGGATAAAAATATGACTCTAAAAATGAAAAATAAAAAATGTTTTTTTTAAAAAAAGGGATTGATAAGATGTTGTTTGAAAAAGGGAAAAAGAAAAATTCAAAAAAAAGTTAAAAATTTAACTTTGAAAAACTAATGAATTATGGTAAAAAAGCCATGAATTCTATGTGCAGTATTCCCCTAGCACTGGAGTTCTCCCGTTCTCCTTGATCGGTAAACTTGGTCTTGTTTTGCTGGCTGTTGGTGCTGATCTTCTGGGGGAGGGTCATGTTGCCGTGGTTCCCAAATGTCTTTGCTGGAGGCGGAATTGCCCCACTCTTGTGAGTCTGGGCTAAGCAAATTGCTCTCGTTTGCTCTCAGGAGCTTTTGTTCCCTGCAAGCCCTGGAGGACCAGGGTGAAAATGGTGGCCTCCCAATCTCCACTCGGAGGAGGTGAGAACTCGGGGCCCCGCTCCTCAATGCACCCCCAGAGAAAAGTAGTCACTCCCCTCTCCCCGGTCTCCGGCCGCACTGCGTGCTCAGCCAGCCTGTGATCGAGCGTTTCTATCTCTGGCACCCGACCCCGTGTGGAGTCTCCAAACCCAGCAGACCCCTGCCGTGCGCTTCCGCGCCGCTCCTCCCTGGGAAGGAAGGGGAGTCTCCCCGGCTCTGCCGCTTGTTGGGTCCCTGCTGGAGGAGCGGTGGCCCGACTGGGCCTCGGATCACAGTTTATGGCAACCCCGAGCTGAGAGCCCGCGCCTCGGTTCCATGTCTTCAGCCGGCTTCCCCGCTCCGATACCTGGGAGCTCTGCCACACTCAGGCACCCCCGGTCTTTCTGTGACCCCGATGGTCCTGAGAGCACACTGTCCTACCTTCCAGAAAGTGGTCGCTTTTCTGTTCAGAGTGTTGTTACTATTCTTATCTTCGATCTCCTTTTGAGTTCGTAGGTGTTCAGAATGTTTTGATCCCTATTTAGCTGAATTCCTGAGACCAGACGAAATCCAGGTCTCCTACTCCTCTGCCATCTTGCTCCCTCCTAACGCTTTAACTTCTTCTTCATTATTCAATCCATTTATTAATTCATCAAATATTTACTGAACACCTATTATCTTCCAGGCACTGCCCTAGATGTTGGAAACTCAACAGTAAACAGTCTAGACATGGCCCCTGTTCAAAAGAGTTTACTGTCTAATCACATTCGCAGCCTTGCTGGCAAGAAGAAAATGTAACAGATTAGAGAATAAAGCTAAGTATTCCTAAAAATAATAGTTTACATTCATTTGGCTTACTCTTTTGTTTTAACAATGTGCTTTACAAAGATTATTGTATATTTAGAAATCAGTTCCATCACTCTCTGCCGTTTTACAGGTTACTTATTTTTCAAAAAAATATTTTATTTATTGGGGTGCCTGGCTGCCTCAGTTCATTAAGCATCTGCCTTCGACTCAGGTCATGATCCCAGGCTCCTGGGATCAAGCCTCACATCGGGCTCCCTACTCAGTGGGAGGCCTGCTTCTCTCTCTCCCTCTGCTGCTCCCCCTGCTTGCACACACTCTTGGTCTCTCTCTCTGTCAAATAAATTTTTTTTAAGATTTTATTTATTTATTTGACAGAGAGAGAGCGGAGGGAGGAGCAGAGGGTGAGAGAGAATCCCAAGCAGACTCCAAGCTGAGTAAGGAGCCCAATGTGTGGCTTGATCCCAGAACCCTGGGATCATGACCTGAGCTGAAATCAAGAATAGGATGCTTAACTGACTGAGCCACCCAGGCACCCCTACAGGTTACTTCTTGAGATACACCCTATTGTTATCTTTATCCTACAAGTGAGAAAACAGAGGCTCTGGGGAATTAGGAAACTTGTCCAGGTTCACAGAGTTAGAAAATGGTAGAGCCGAGACTTGAGTTGAAACAGGGCTGACCAGGTTCCATCCTGCTAACTGCCACATTCATGCTAGAGCAGCACAGACTCCATGAAGTATCTGGTGCTCTCTTTACACTGTGATAACAAACCACTCACCACTATAGTGCCCAACCTCTCCCTCAAGAGAAACCTATTTACCATGCCTTCCATGCTAATACTAAAAAGAGTTAGATACTAGGAAAGAATTGAAGTACAAATGCTGACCCAGCTCACAATGTTCTGCTTAGTTGAAGATGTAAAGGATGGGCATTTGCAAAGATAAGTATCACTACAAAACATACAAAATAAGCCCATCGGTATACATTACAAATGTTTAGGAAAGGGTGAAGTTGGAAGTATGGGAAGAGAATAACCAGGAGGGACTATGAGAGGAAATCAAGATGGTGAATACAGGCAAGGCTTGGTATGTGCAGGGCTTGGTATAATTTCAGTAAGAGAATATAAAAGGAGCATAGCAGAATGCACAGCTGGTGTGAAAAAATATTAGAGGGAGAGGAATTCAGGAGATTTTCAGTTTTTGGTAAGGAGGCCAGTTTAGCTATAGCCAGATCTCTATTATGGAGGACCGATGAGAAGCACTACATGAACTATAGGAACTGGGAGTAGAATGAGCATTTGGCTGGAAGTTCTCTCCCTGGTCTTGAGCAAACATATAACTTGGACAAAGAAGCATCCACAATTATATGAAAAAATAATCACTGATGAACAGAAACAACTGAAAACTCTTTCCTTTATACTTGGTCTTATTAAACATTTTAATATTCATCATTTAATCTGATAATTTCAGTAACCCCTTGATATAAATATTGTTGATTTCCCAGTGAGCTAGGTATCATTTTAGGAATGAGATAATGAGAACTCAGAAACATTAAAAGATTTACTTAGTATCATCAACCTAGGAAGGAGCAGGACTTGAATCCAGGTCGGCTGGCTTCAGCTAGGAGCAACTGAAAGACCACTATTATGTTTCAGGGTAGGATGCAAGAAAGGGAAAGTCAAAGTTGATTCCAAGCAAATCAGACAATGGTTTTTCCTGGTTGAAAAGCATGTGGACAGGTATATATAGCATGCCTAGGCTCTGAAGCACTAAGGTCACAAAGTTCTGGGCTCCTTGTTAGCCGATCGTCCCAACTTCCCCCACCACTTTAACCAGATAGTTTTAATAACTTCTATCACCAGGGCTATAAACAAACAAACAAAAATCAGAAAAAAATCTGTATTACAGGATGTTATTAAAAATGAAATACCTGGGGCTCTGTGTTTAAAAACAAATTATTGCTATCTTGGGAATACTTCCATTGGATTGAATTCTTCAGTGTCTACTCCATGATCATTTTTTCTCCCCCCAAGAAAGAGAAGGCAAAAAGGAAGAAAATCCAACCAACATATTTCAATAACAAAGTAGCCACACCAATTCCCCATGGTGCTGGTAAGCAGCAGAGAAGCAATCAGAAGGAAGGGGAAAAGTTCAGCAAGAACCAGTCTAAAAAATAGTAAGATGTAGTTTGACAAACACCAGTCTGCTACAGCCGCTGCCTTGAGTGGCCATTTCCCCCTCAGAGTGACACTTTTCAATTATGAGATGGTAGCTGAGAGCATTCTGGGCATATCTGCAGCTGGCTCCTATTTCCTTGCCCAATTTTTTACGCATGCCAGGAAAATGAACCCTTGTTTCTACAGCCACTCTTTTCTAAACAGTAATAAGTAATAGTAAAAAGGTGGTATGGTATGGGGTATGTATGTGTATATATATAGTGTAATGGGAGTCTACTATATGCCAAAGTGATGGTCAGCAAAATTTCCTAGAGAAAAGATCTCTGATCTGATTCTGGCAGGGTTGATTAAGGTTAATGTTAGCTTTAAGATGAAACGAAAAACATTTCAGACAGAAGAAAAATGCACATTTCTTGAAAGCTTCAATAAGTACTGCATATTCATGAACTAATAAGCAATTTGCTGTGACTAGTTCACAGTGTGCATGTTGGGAGTAAGAACAGAATTGGGAAGGAATTAGGAAAAGAGGAGTAGATATAACTGATCAACTATCCTTCTATAAACTATTGATACATGTTATGTAAAAAACAAATGAAAACACAGCAATTAATCCAGTGCTGAAAACAGCTGCTTGCTCATAGAAAGTAAATATTTGTTAAATTGAATTTTGTTAACTCTGCAAATCTTATAATATCAGACTCATACTAAAAATACCATTATGGAGATGGGCATTTAAGATATGTTCCTTGACTTCAAGAACTTATAATCTACTTAAAGAAAAATAAAGTTGTACCCTTACAAGAAAAAAGTAAAGAATCCAAATTAATATCAAAATATAAAAAAAAAATGGTAGGGTAAAACATATGTGCTGTAGAATAATGTAAGAGAGGGAGACCCCCTACTGGGTTGAGTTCCCATGGATGATATCTTAAAAAATACGGAGACCAGAAAGAACAAGTAGGAGTTGGAGAAGGTTTTACAGGTATGAGGGATAAGAATGAATGAGGTATCAGCCTTGCACGAGTCTACCATGGAAAGGACAATTTACAGATATTGGCCTAATCAAATATTGGGGTGATTCTTTGGATGTGATCAATCAGAATAAAATAGAAGAAAATATACTTGCTTTCGAAGGAAAAGCTTTGGATTTGAGCTTCTTCTCTGCCCCTTACTATGTGTCTTAGAAACCAATTATCTACCCCTTCTTGGAATAGATACTGCCTTATCTGCCTTGCAACTCACCCCTTCCTGGAAAGGTTGCTTCTTCTCACATTTAAACTACATGCTTGCACAGAGACTGCCATACTCATATATGGTGTTTTTTTTTCATATTTTCATACATTTCTTTTTCTTTTACTCAAGTATAATTAATATACAGTGTTATATTAGTTGCAGGTGTACGATATGATTAAACAATTCTATATGTTTCTTAGTGCTCATCAACATATATGTACTCTTAATCTCCTCTACATCATCACCCACCTCAACCCACCTCCTCCTGGCAACCACCAGGTTTTGTTTTTTCTGTATTTAAGAGTCTGGTTTCCTGTTTGTGTCTTTTTTTCTTTTTTTTTTCTTTTCTCATTTGTTTTGTTTCTTAAATTCCACATATAAGTAAAATCATATGGTATTTCTCTTTCATTGATTGACTTATTTCACCTAGAATTATACCCTCTAGATCCATCCATGTTGTTGCAAATGGCAAGATTTCATTCTTTTTTATGGCTGAATAAGATTCGTGTGTGTGTGTGTGTGTGTGTTTGTGTGTGTGTGTGTATGTGTGTGTTTAGTAGCATCTTCTTTATCCATTCATCTATCCATGGACAACTGGGCTGCTTCCATTTCTTGGCTATTGTCAATAATGCTGCAATAAACAGAATGCCTTTGTCTTTTTGAATCAGGGCTTTCATTTTCTTTGGGTAAATGTCCAGTAGTGGAATTAATGAATCATATGGTATTTCTATTTTTAATTTTTTGAGGAACATCCATACCATTTTCCACAGTAGCTACACCAATTTACATTCCTACCAACAGTACACAAGAGTTCCTTTTTCTCCACATCTCTACCAGCACTTGTTATTTCTTCTGATTTTGATTTTAGCCATTTTATCAGGTGTGAGGTGTTATATTGTGCAGTTTTAATTTGCATTTCCCTGATGATTAATGATGTTAAGCGTCTTTTCATGTGTCTGTCAGTCATCTGTATGTCTTCTTTGAAAAAAAAATGTCTATTCATGTCCCCTGCTTATTTTTAATTAGATTATTTTTGGGATTTTTTGGTATTAAGGTGTGTAGTTCTTTACATATTTCAGATATTAACCCCTTATCACATATATCATTTGCAAATATTTTCTCCCATTTAGTAAACTGCTTTTTTGTTTCATTGATTGTTTCCTTTGTAGTGCAAAAGCTTTTTATTTTCATTTAGTCTCAATAGTTTAATTTTGTTTTTGTTTCCCTTGCTTCAGGAGACATACCTAGACAGATATTTCTCTGCTGTTGTCAAAGAGAATATTTCCTATGTTTTCTTCTAGGAATTTTATGGTTTCATGTTTCACATTTAGCTCTTTAATCCATTTTGAGTTTATTTTGTGTATAATGTAAGAAAGTGGTCCAGCTTCATTCTTTTGCATGTAGCCTTACAGTTTTCCCAACACCATTTGTGGCAGAGACTGTCTTTTCCCCAGTGTATATTCTTGTCTCCTTTATCACAGATTAACTGACCATAAAAAGGTGGATTTTTTTCCTGGACTCTATTCGGTTTTGTTGATCAATGTGTCTATTTTTGTGCCAGTACTATATTGTTTTGATTACTATAGTTCTGTAGTATATCTTGAAATCTGGGATTGTGGTATCTTCAAGCATTGCTTTTTTCAAGATTGCCTTGGCTATTTGGGGTCTTTTGTGGTTCCATACAAATTTTAAGATTATTTGTTCTAGTCCTGTGAAAATGTTGTTGGTATTTTGATAAAGATTGCATTAAATCTGTAGACTGCATTGGGTAATAGGCACGTTTTAACATTATTGGTTCTTCCACTTCATGAGTGTAGAATATCTTTCATCTGTTTGTGTCATCTTCAATTTCTTTCAATGTTTTATACTTTTTGCAGTACAAATTGTTCACCTCCTTGGTTAGGTTTACTCCTAGGTATTTTATTCTTTTTGGTGCAATTGTAAATGGGATTGTTTTCTTAAATTTTTTTTCTGCTACTTCATTATTAGTGTATAGAAATGCAACAGATTTCTGTATATTAATTTTGTATCCTGAGACTTTACTGAATTTAATTAGCAGTTCTAATAGTTTTTTGGAGTATCACATCATTTGCAAATAGTGAAAATTTTACTTTTTTCTTACCACTCTGGATGCATTTTATCCCTTTTTCTTGTCCAACTGCTGTAGCTAGGACTTCCAGTATTATGCTGAATAAAAGTTGTCTTGTTCCTGATCTTAGAGGGAAAGCCCCCCTTTTTCCCCCATTAAGGAAGATATTAGTTATGAGTTTTTATATATGGCCTTTATTATGTTGAGATATGTTCCCTCTCAACCTACTTTGTTGAAATTTTGTATCATGAATGAATGTTGTACTTTTCAAATACTTTTTCTGCATCTACTGAGATGATCATATGTTTTTGTCCTTTCTCTTACTAATGTGATAAATCATACTGATTGATTTGTGAATACTGAGCCATACTTGCATCCCTGCAATAAATCCCACATGATCATGGTGAATGATTTTTTAAAATGTATTTTTGGATTCAGTTTCCTAATATTGTGTTGAGGATTTTTGCATCTAAGTTCATCAGAAATACTGGTTTGTAGGTTTGTTTGTTTGTTTGTTTTGGTGGGTTTTTTTGGTAGTGTCTTGGTATCAGGGTAATGCGGTCTTACAGAATGAATTTGGAAGCTTTCCTTCCTCTTCTATTTTTTGGGATAGTTTGAGAAGAATAGGTATTAAATCTTCTTTAAATGTTTGGTAGAATTCACCTGGGAAGCCATCTGATCCTGCACTTTTGTTTGTTGGGAGTTTTTTGATTACTGATTCAATTTCATTGCTAGTAATTGGCCTGTTCAGATTTCCTATTTCTTCCTTATTCAGTTTTAGAAGGTTATATGTTTCTGGGAATTTACCCATTTCTTCTAAGTTGTACAATTTGTTGGCATATGATTTTTCATAATATTCCCTTATAATCCTTTGTATTTCTCTGGTGCCAGTTGTTATTTCTTCTGTTTCATTTCTGATTGTATTTATTTGAGTCCTCTCCCTTCTTTTTTTGATGTGTCTGGTCTATTTTTTCAAAGAACCAGCTCCTGGTTTCACTGATTTGTTCTATTTCTATTTAGTTTCTATTTCACTTACTTCTATTCTAATTTTTATTATTTCCTTTCTTTTACTGGCTTTGGGCTTTGTTTCTTCTTTGTTCTAGGTCCTTTAGATATATGGGTTCATTTGCTTATTTGCGATTTTTCTTGATTCTTGAGGTAGGCCTTTACTGCTCTAGTCTTCTTTCTTATAAAAGCTTTTTCTGCATCTCAAAGATTTTGGAACATTGTTTTTCTCATTTTTTTTGTCTCCATGTATTTTTTATTTCTTCTTGGATTTCTTGGCTGTCTCATTCACTGTTTAGTAGCATGTTATTTAGCCTCCATGTATTTGTGGTCTTTCCATATTTTTTTCTTGTGATTGATTTCCTGTTTCATACCATTGTGCTTGGAAGAGAGGTATGATATAATCGTGTTTAATTTATTGAGACTTGTTTTATGGCCTAACATGATCTATGCTGGAAGAAGTTCCATGTGCTCTTGAAAAAAAAATGTGTATTCCACTGTTTGTGGATGGAATGTTCTGAATATATCTGTTAGGTCCATCTGATCCAATGTGCCATTGAAAGTCACTGTTTCCTTCTTGATTTTTTTGTCTGTCTAGATTATCTATCCACTGATGTAATTCAGGTGTTAAAATCCCCTACTATTATTCTATTACTGTCAATTTCTTTTTTTTTTATGTCTGTTAATAGTTGCTTTATGTATTTAGGTGCTCTAATATTGGATGCATAGATATTCACAATTGTTATATCCTCTCATTGAATCGTTCCTTTTATCATTATGCAATGTTCTTCTTTGTCTCTTGTTACAGTCTTTGTTTTAAAGTCTGTTTTGTCCAAATTAGGATTGCTATCCCAGCTTACCTTTTGCTTCCATTCACAAGATAAATGTGTTTCCATCCCTATATTTTCAATCTGCATGTGTCTGTAGACCTGAAGTAAGTCTTTTGTAGGCAGCATATAGATGACCCTTGCTTTTTTTATACATTTGGTTACACTTTGTCTTTTGATTGGAGCACTTTTAGTCTATTTACATTCAAAGTCATTACTGATAGGTATGTACTCATTGCCATTTTGTTACTTATTTTATGGTTGTTTTTGTAGTTTCTTCTCTGTTCCTTCCTTCTCTTGCCCTCTTCCTTTGCAGTTTGATGAATTTCTTTAGTGATATACTTGGATTACTTTCTCTTTAGATTTTGTGTATCTATTTTTTTTGGTAAAGATTTTATTTATTTATTTGACAGACAGACAGAGAGAGAGCACAAGCAGGCAGAGAGGCAGGCAGAGGGAGAGGGAGAAGCAGGCTCTTGCCAAGCAGGGAGCCTGATGAGGGACTTGATCCCAGGACCCTGGGATCATGACCTGAGCCGAAGGCAGCCACTTAGCCGACTGAGCCACCCAGGCGCCCCTAGATTTTGGGTATCTATTATAGGTTTTTTATTTGTGATTATCATTAGGCTCATAGATAACATCTTATGTATGTAGCAGTCCATGTTAAGTAGAGGTCACTTAAATTTGAACCCTTCTAAAAGTACTAAATTTTTATTCTTCTTCCCCCAGTTTTATGTATGTGATATTATACTTTATGTCCTTTTATTTTGTGAATGCTTTGACTGACTTATAGTTTTACTGCTTTGGTGCTTTAAGCTACACATTGATTTTATGAGTGATTAATCTACTTTTATTATGTTTGCATTTACCTGTCATTTTTTTTTCCTTGCATAATTTTCTTCCTTTCATTATGGCCTCTTTTTTCCACTCAAAGAATTCCTTCTAACATTTCTTGTAAAGCTCGTTTAGCAAGGAAGAACTCCTTTAATTTTTGTTTGTCTGGGAACCTCTTTAACTCTTCTATTCTGAATGATAGTCTTGCTGGGTAGAGTATTCTTTAGTGCAGTTTTTTTTTTTCCCCCCTCAGCACATTGAATACATAATGACACTTCCTTCTGGACTGCAAAGTTTTTGCTGAAAAATTACCTGATAGCCTTACGGTGTTTCCCTTATATGTAACTACTTTCTTGTGCTGCTTTTAAAATTCTCTCTTTATCACTACTTTTTTGCTATTTTAATTGTTATGTGTCTTGGTATGGATCTCCTTGGGGGCTCTTTATGCCTCCTAGATTTGGATGTATGTTTCCTTCCCTGCATTAGGGAAGTTTTCTGCTATTATTTCTTTAAATAAATTTCTGCCCCCTTTCCTCTCTATTTTCTTTCTGGAATCTCTATCCTGCAAATGTTATTACACTTGATGATGTTGCTAGTTCCCTTAACCTATTCTCATTTTTTATTTTATTTTTTCCTTTTTGCTTTGTTAGCTTTTGATAGCTTTGTTGCTATCCATTATCCTGTCTTCCAGCTCACTGATCTGTTCTTCTGCCTACTCTTATCTACTATTGATTCTCTCTAGTGTATTTTTAATTTCAGTTATTGAGTTCTTCATCTCTGATTGGGGTTCTTCTTTTTATTCTCTAGCTTTTTTCTGAAGGTCTCACTGAAATCCCCTACTCTTTTCTCATATTCAGTATCTTTTTTCTAAAGATTTTGTTTATCTATTTTTTAATTATTTATTTGAGAGAGAGAGAGCATGAGTTGGGGGAAGAGTAGAGGGGGAGGGAGAGGGACAAGAAGACCCAGGGCTGAGCACCGAACCCAACGCAGGGCTCGATCCTAGGACCCTAAGATCATACCTGAGCTGAAACCAAGAGTCATACATTTAACTGATCGAGCCACCCAGGTGCCCATTAGTAAGTTTGTTTTTTTTTTAAAGATTTTATTTATTTGAGAGAGAGAGAGCATGAGTGGGGGGAGGGGCAAGGGGCAGAGGGAGAGGAAGAGGGAGATGCAGACTCTACGATGCCCAGGGAGCCTGACAAGAGGCTCAATCCCAGGACCCTGAGATCATGACCTGAGCTGAAGGCAGATGCATAACTGACTGAGCCACCCAGTAAGTATCTTTATGACCATTACTTTGAATTCTTTATTAAGCATATTGCTTATTTCCATTTCATTTACTTCTTTTGCCATGGTTTTGTCCTGTTCTTTCATTTGGGACATATTTCTCTATCTCCTCATTTTGTAAACTCTCTGTGTTTCTTTCTATGTATTAGGAAAGTCAGTTATGTCTCCTGTTATAGAAAGTAGTGGCCTTATGAAGAAGAGGTCCTGTGGTGCCCTGTACCACAATGATCTCCATTCATCAGAACCAGGTGCTTCAGGGATGTCTCCTATGTGGGTTGCATGTACCCTACTATTGTGTCTGAGCCTCTTTTGCCTTCAGTCCAGTTAGCTGCAATGGCCCCTTCTGCCTGTTGTGGGCTGGGTTTGGTACTTGTGCTGTTAAGGGGCCAGTTTGGTGCTGCCATGGGCTTGTAGTTGGGCGATGTCTGGTGACGAACCAGATGCCTGCTCCTAGTCCATCTACTGGGGCTTCAAAAGCACTGACCTACCTTAGCTCTTGAAAGGCTTTTGTTGGTGGGCAGGGCCAGCAGTTAGACCAGATGCCTACCACCAAGGGCTACAGATACACTGGTTGGCATAGCACACTCTCTCTACTGAAATTTCTAAGGTCTGCCTGCTGGAACTGCAAGTGTACTGGTGTGTGTGGTCATCTTCTCCTCTCCCTAGGGCTGGAGTGTCTTTGGAGTGGTGCTGGCCCCTGTCGGGGTTACTTATAGGATGTGATGTGGAAGAAGCCTTTTTGTAGGGTCTCCTGATGAGCGGGATGCGTTGGATGGGGCAAGTTTGTAGGACAATGCAGGTGGTGTTAGCAAGGTAGATGGAGAGTGTTCATGCTAAATCCAGCAAGCGTCCAGCGATCAAAGTTGAATGGTGGGGGGAAAAGGGAGAAATGGCACCCAATAGAAATTTTGTTCTCAGAGAAGTCTCCTAAAGATCTGTGTTCCTCCAGCATGTGTTCTGAGATTAGTAAATAAATCTGCATGTACTCCCCTGGCACTTTTCAAACTTCTGCTTTTATGCTCTATCATGGCAGGGCTGCTTATTATGCTGTCTAAGGGGTGGAGCTCAATTTCCTACTGTCCTCTACCTCTCCCAGAACTAAGCCTACTAATCTTTTTAAAGTACCTGGAGTTAAGCCCCATTGGTTGTAAAAATTCATGAAGTTAAGCCCCATTGGTTTTCAAAGCCAAATATTACAGGACTTGTCTTCCCAGTGCAGATACCTGCTGCTTAGTATGCCTGGGGTGGGGTCTAATGCTCTCCTTTTTCCATGTGTTGGTACCCCTCTTGTTTTTGGTTAGTCTTGCAGGGAGTTTGGCTCTTGACCATGCCTCTGCCCTTCTTACCCTTTTGAATGCAGCCTCCTCCCTACAATTAACTGTGGAAAGCCTGTTCGGTTAGTCTTGAGGTCATTTTCTGGGTTAGCTGCACTGATGTGGCTGTTATCCAGGTGAGTCCATGGGACAAAGTGAGCTCAGGATCCTCCCATTCTGCCATATTCCTAGAAGTGTCATACTCTTAAAAGTTTTATCCCACCCCTCAACCATTGGCCACACTGATTAGTATAGAAATGAGCACCTTTCCCAAATTGGGCTAACCAGAGTTCTTTCCAGGGAATTTATATTTCAATTGCATTAAGGAAAGAGTCTGCTTTTTGTGAGGTGAGCTACAAGATGTAAAACTAGAGAGCTGTCAGCACTTATGTTTTTACACTGAGGCAGTTGTTCTGCAATGACAGAGAATAAATATAATATGCAGAAAGAAGCCACAGCAACAGGCGGAGACAGACCTAGTGGGAGTGAAGTCCCTGAGTTTTGTTGACTCTGACACCCAGATTTATCTATTTCTTTTATTTGATTCTGTGAAATCCTTCCAATAAATCCTCCATTTTGCCTAAGTTAGCACAAGTTGAGCTTCTTTCTATCTCTGTAACCAAAATAATCTCAACTAACACATTTCTAAAGAATGTCCTCATTCCTAAGACAGAAGTAGCAATCCTTCATCTAAATAGGCTTTTGAAAACTGAATGAATGTGCATGAGAGTAGCATACTAAACACAGATAAGTTTCTGTTGTTATTATTACTGAAGAAAATAATAGGTAGTTTGGTCCAGGAGCATGCACATTTGGTTTTGAACCAGTAACCTTTCCCCAAAATAATCTCAAAGCACAGACGCGCGCGCGCGCGTGCATGTGTGTGTGTGTGTGTGTGTGTGTGTGTGTAAAACAGGAAGATGAACAACAATATAAATATTAGCTTGCTGACAGTAATCCTCAATGCAGTACTCTCTTGTAAACGGTGATAGCATAGCATTCAGTTTCAAGTCCAAAATAAGATCTGCCCCCTCCCCAAGTATAATTTTTTCTAGCACTGGCAATCACCCAAGGAGAAGAACATCTTGGTGTGTGAATAAAAGGAAATGGAAAACTGTAACTAAACATTAGATACTCAGGTCTTGGCCACAGAAAGGTCAGAGTAGACTGCTAGTGATCCTGCCCACTAGTAAGCAAGATTCCACCATTCACACTCCAAACATTTGTCCCCATCTTGTTACTCAGCTCTCCCATAAAGAGGGGCAAGGACAGACTCTGGTTCAGGTCACTGCAGTGCTCTTCTGCCAAAATTCTTGTCAAGACCTATTTTCTGTCGTCTCCTAGGTGACCTTGTATCTGTTGACTTTTACATTCCAGTTTCTTCATTGATACCCTAAGAATAATGATGGCTCGCCTTCCTAATCTCTTAGAGAATTAAGAGATAAATCATTTACTTAATAATGAGATTAATTATTTAGCAAGTAGTAGGTACTTAATATACATAAATTTGTCTTTCTCTAGATAGCATGACCCTAAGAGTTGGCTCAACCTTTACTAAAATGACTTTTTCCGAATTGGTTTTGTTTCATTTTAGGTCACAAAAAATTAGACTTGGATATAGGATTTTTAGTTTTCCCTCAACTCTTCCATCAGTCTAAAATACCTGCAACTATAAGCAACAGCTAATACCATCTCTTTGTTAACTTTAGTGCTCTGGGCTGAGACAGAGAAAATTATGTAACCAAGAGACATAGTTCAGACTGTAATTATGATTATTATTAACTATAATAATAGATCATAATAGCATTTGCTAACAACACCACTAGAACTCTGCCTAGGCCTCATTAATCTGGACCTTACTAATATGAACTATGTACTTATTTGACAATGGTTAGACAAAAGTCCTCCCCACATGATCTCTGAGTTTAATTTTTAATGCAGTTCAAAAATATTTGGTAAAAGCATGATTGTCTAGCACAGAGCTAGGCTTAAACATAGTAATTAAAGAGTCTCTGGGCTACAAAGTCAGGCTTACCTGGATATAAATCCTGTAACTGTCACATTTATATTTGTATGAATTTGGTTAAATCTAATTTTTTTATTAGTAAAATAGATACAGTGATGATTGAGTTATTATAATTCTCAGAAGGACTGTAATACAAGTATGCAATGAACACTCAATATATCATAACTATCATTTTTATCATTCTTGTCAATAATGATGATGATAAGTCAGGAAGTATGTATCTAACATAGATACAGAAGGGAATAATTATGATATCATAGAGTAAAATACTGTAGTAGAAATATTTATATAGTGTTATGAAATCATAAATGACTTTCCAATTAATTCTATATGAAGAAGTCAGAGAGAGGAGTTGCTATCTGAGCAGTCTTGAAGGAGTATTCTTTCTCTGATGTGTAAGGAGACAAAGTGATTCAAGGCATAAAAAAGAATACTCATAATTCTGGAAAATATAACAATATGATGTCATGAAGACAAGGATTATCATAAAGATAAAATTCTAAAGACAGGCAAAAGGAAGAACTTATTGAAAACATTAACAAAATAAACACTTTTTTCCCTCCCAGGGTCAAAGCATTTAAGATGCTTTTAAAAACCCTAACAAAATAATTTTAAAACCTGTGAGCTGTGATAATCATACATCTGGTCTACTTATTAAAAAATTATTTTAAGCCTTGGTACCACTGCTAGCAATGAATTTATGCTATAGTCTCCATATGAAATAAAGCAAATACATTTATTTGAAAAGACTCATCAGTTTCTTTTTTTTTCAATATGAGATGAGGGATACGTTATACCCTGTTAACTGAGATAGAAGAGAGCAGTCCATGTAAGTACTGCTTTGTTGTTGTTGTTTTAATTATTATTATTTTAACATGTTTCTCAGTTTTACTGAGGTATAACAGAAAATTAAATTGTAAGATATTTAAAGTGTACAACATGATGATTTGATGTACATTTACCTTGTGAAAGGACCCTCCCCATCAAGTTAATTAACACATCCATCACCTCACATATCTCTTTCTCTCACACACATTGTGCTAAGAGAGTAGAACTTAAGTGTTCTCTCTCCCTCCCTCTCTCTCTCGAAAGAGAAAAATTTCAATTGTACAACTCAGTGTTATGAACTACAGCCACCATATTATACATTAGATCCTCAGACTTTATTCACTTTGGAACTAAAATTGTAGATGATTTATTTCTTTAGAGGACTTTTCTCCCATTCATCTGGGTCAGTAGGATTTGACTACTGAAATCACTGTAAAGGACAGACAAATTATGAATCACTTTGAGTAAGTTATTTAACTACTCTAGCTCAGTGTCCTCAGCTTTACAATGGAGATCATAGTATATATCTAATCCGCCTCAAAGAAATGAACAGGGGCTGGTCTGAATCACTGTTTATGTGACCACAAACTTTTATATGACTTCTTTGAGAGCTGATTCCTTATCAAAATCTCCCTCATATCCCTAGAGACTAGTATATAATTGGTGGTTCATAAATGTCATACAGAATAAATGGAAGTAGGTCTGTAGTAGAAATAGCATACTGTGCTATATGAATGTAAGTTATTATTATGTTGAAAAACATCATCAAGGTGGCCTCCTTCCTAGAACACTGAAAACCAATGCTACAAATATCCATAAAGAACAAAGAAATATTGGAAAGAATCCAGTATTTCCCATCAGCATAAAGCGTGTATATTAGATAGCAAATGGCCATTTCCTTCCACATTGTCTCTAAGAATGATTCAATCCCCAAGGCACAGAATGTTTCTATGGCCATCTGCAGTTCCAAACAAAATTGAAGAATTGTGTCTGGACTGCTGCTAGTACATCTATGGGCAAAATCAACTACTAAATGATCCCTGACTCCACAGAGTGAGACTCCAACTGTCTCAAACAAGGGACCTTAACAACCAAATCTCCTCCATTGTTTTAGTAAGAGAAAACACCAAAAATGACAACAGAATGACACCATACTCACGCCTTGAATGAGAAAACATTTGTTGGGAACGGATAAGAGGAAAACACCTTCAATGAGTACCTGCCATGTTCCAGGAACTAACTAAAACACATCACCACATTGCCATGATAAGCCCAAAAGCAAGGCATCCTTATGCCCATTTCAAAGATGAGAATAGTAGGGTGAAGAGAGGTTAAGTAACTGTTTAAAGTCTTACACAGAGTAAGTGGCAGAGGTAATATTTCAATCACCACCTTCTTACACCAATTCACTTTTTTTTTCTTCAACAGCTTTTCCAAAACACCTTTCTCATAACTTAAAATTTACATGAAAAGAGTTGCTGGATAAAATAAGTTTAGGAAACTATGTTAATGCAAGTTAGACAGCTTTAATTATGATAATCTGCATTGAGAGTTTCCAAGATGGAAATATAAAAAGTAAAACCTCATAATACATATTTCAACTGTACCCTCTTTCTTTTCGTCTTTTTAAAAAAGCCCCACAGACGTTTACAGCCACCTGTGTTTATTCATTTATTCAGTCATCCAAAAATATTTATCAAATGGCTATTATGTAATCTAAACTTTGGGATAAAAAATGGATAAGATTTTCATCATAAACAATTGAGTCAGTCAATCAATAGTAAAAATTTACAATCTGCAGGATATTGTCAAGACAGCATTGGGTTTATTCTGATTTTGCCCCAGGAGTATACATAGGTGGAAAACAATCAAACAAGCAATTATCATTATGTATAATATGTGTTATTTACTCATTCAATGAATAGTTAGTTATTGAGCATTTACTCTGTGTCAAGCATTGGACTAGACTATCAGAACACAGTGGTCAATATGTCAGTGATATCCCCTGCCTTCATAGAATTTACACTCTGGTGGGTAGACAGGGAAAAAAAAAATTACAAAATGTATGTTTTAAAGGGATAAAAAAAGAAGGAAAAGAAAGGATAAGGAGTAGTTAAATGGGAGGGATATAGTCATAAAAGCCTTAAAGAGAAGGTAAAAATTAAACTTATTCCTAGGTGATGAGAAGGAGCTAGCCATATCCAACATGAGTTCAGAGAGGTAGGAGGTAGACAGGGTCCAGTTTATATAATCTTGAAAATTTTGATAAGGAATTTGGGCTTTCTTTGGTGTTCAAAAAGAAAACACTAAGATATTTTAAGCAGGGAGTGTAACAGAGTCTGACTCACATTTTCAGATATTCATTCCTGCTGTTGAAGAATGGAGTGTAGGAGCTGGCGGCATCACAATTCCGGACTTCCAGCTCTATTACAAAGCTGTCATCATCAAGACAGTATGGTACTGGCACAAAAACAGACACATAGATCACTGGAACAGAATCGAGAGCCCAGAAATGGACCCTCAACTCTATGGTCAACTCATCTTTGACAAAGCAGGAAAGAATGTCCAGTGGAAAAAAGACAGTCTCCTCAACAAATGGTGTTGGGAAAATTGGACAGCCACATGCAGAAGAATGAAACTGGACCATTTCCTTATACCACACACAAAAATAGACTCACAATGGTTGAAAGACCTCAGTGTGAGACAGGAGTCCATCCAAATCCTAAAGGAGAACACAGGCAGCAACCTCTTCGACCTCAGCTGCAGCAACTTCTTCCTAGAAACATTGCCAAAGGCAAGGGAAGCCAGGGCAAAAATGAACTATTGGGACTTCATCAAGATCAAAACTTTTGCACAGCAAAGGAAACAGTCAACAAAACCAAAAGACAACTGACAGAATGGGAGAAGATATTTGCAAATGACATATCAGATAAAGGGCTAGTATCCAAAATGTATAAAGAACTTATCAAACTCAACACCCAAAGAACAAATAATCCAATCAAGAAATGGGCAGAAGACATGAACAGACATTTTCCCAAAGAAGACATCCAAATGGCCAACAGACACATGAAAAAGTATTCAACATCGCTCAGCATCAGGGAAATCCAAATCAAAACCTCAATGAGATACCACCTCACACCAGTCAGAATGGCTAAAATGAACAAGTCAGGAAACGACAGATGCTGGCGGGGATGTGGAGAAAGGGGAACACTCCTACACTGTTGGTGGGAATGCAAGCTGGTGCAACCACTCTGGAAAACAGTATGGAGGTTCCTCAAACAGTTGAAAATAGAGCTACCATGTGATCCAGCAATTGCACTACTGGGTATTTACCCCAAAGATACAAATGTAGGAATCTGAAGGGGTACATGCACTCCAATGTTTATAGCAGCAATGTCCACAATAGCCAAACTGTGGAAAGAGCCAAGATGTCCATCGACAGATGAATGGATAAAGAAGAAGTGGTATATATACACAATGGAATATTATGCAGCTCTCAAAAGGAATGAGATCTTGCCATTTGCAACGATGTGGATGGAACTGGAGGGTGTTATGCTGAGTGAAATAAGTCAATCAGAAAAAGACATGTATCATATGACCTCACTGATATGAGGAATTCTTAATCTCAGGAAACAAACGGAGGGTTGCTGGGGTGGGGGGGGAGGGAGGGGGGGGGTGGCTGGGTGAAAGACATTGGGGAGGGTATGTGCTATGGTGAGTGCTGTGAATTGTGCAAGACTGTTGAATCACAGATCTGAACCTCTGAAACAAATAATGCAATATATGTTAAGAAAAAAAAAAAGAAGATAGCAGGAGGAAAAGAATGAAGGGGGGGAAATTGGAGGGGGAGATGAACCATGAGAGACGATGGACTCTGAAAAACAAACTGAGGATTCTAGAGGAGAGGGGGGTGGGGGGATGGGTTAGCCTGGTGATGGGTATTAAAGAGGACATGTTCTGTGTGGGACACTGGGTGTTTAGCACAAACAATGAATCATGGAACACTACATCAAAAACTAATGGTGTAATGTATGGTGATTAACATAACAATAAAAAATTTAAAGAAAAAAAAAAAGAATGGAGTGTAGGTGCCCAGGAATGAAGCAGAGGGTACACTGAGAGGCAAAACAATGAAAAGAAAACGACTGACTGCGTTAGAATGGCCCAGTGGAAGTGGAAAAAAGTGGATGAATTCAGGACATATTTTTAAATAAGGCAAGATAACTTGATGAAGTATTGTATTGGGGAACAGAATGGGATAGTGAGGGAAAAGGAAATATCAAGATTAACTCCCAGGCTTCTGACTTGAGCACAGCTGGGAATATTATATACAGAAATGGGAAAGAAGGTTAAGGTAGTACAAATAGACGTTATGAAAGCCCTTAGCTGGCTTATCTGAATGCCTGCATAATTCATTTATTCAACTGTCAATGAAGACTTTTCAGTGTAAGTAATATTTAAGTTACATTGGAAGAATGAGTAGGAGTCAGCCAAGAGATGGTACAATTTACGAGTCTGGGCAGGGTGCCCCCGACAGTTGTAAGATCCTGTGTCTTGGCCTGACTGTGAAGAATATGGTGATTTAAAAAATGTGAAGGAGGCTCAGTGTGGCCCCTAGAGCATTAAGTAAAAAGATGGGAGGCTGAAGGGGTCTGGGATAGAGGTAAGAGTAGGAAGGGAAATGAACAATGAGGGTCGTATACTGGACAGGAACCAATTCAAAAACCTGACACCAAGTTTGAATTTTATCCTAAGGACAAGGGGAAGACATTAAAGTTTGTTAAGTGCAGGAATGGCAGGATTCATTCAAACTTTTAGAAGAATCCCTCTACATGCCTCAAGAAAAATGAATTAAAGTGAGCACAAGAATAAGACTAAGTGTTCCAAATGTGTTCAAAATGGTGCACTTTGGGAAATACTGACCCCTATAAGAGAAAACAAAATTTAAGATTGGCCAAATGTCAACACACTTCATGGAAAGACAGTTCTGGGACCAATACTGAGGAAAGGATGAAGGGTGAAATGCTTCAGTGAAAGGTAAACACAGGATATAAATATCTATAACTAGTCTTGCCATTCTACAGATTGGACTGGTCTGCTTGGATTGTTGTGGGATAAAGGATTCACTCCAGGAATTTTTCAGGGCTCTCATCTTTCAATGGCTTCAGCTATTCTTCTCCATTATGAAAATTCATAATCTTCTACCTTATGTTTTTAAAGGGAAGGAAAGGTTGTATTTCTACCACCTATGTCTCTGGTTAATGGTTGCTTTAGGGTGATTTTCTAAAAGAAGTTAAGATAGCATAACAAGTTCACAATGTTTTTTTCTAGATAAATTGTGTCTGAAATCCCTGTCAGATGGCTGATTCTGGCCTTCTTCCTCCAATATGTCAAGATGTGTTCTGGAATATGAATATTTTAGATGAGATTGTTTGATTTCAATTTGTGTATTTCTATGAAAATGTAAAATCTTTTATACCCCTTTGTTACCCAAAGATAATTAACTAAGGTTTATTTTAACAAGCTACGAGCTCATTTCCAATAACATGAGCCCTACTTTATATCTCCAACAGGCCCACAGAATAGAAGTGAGGCCTTATAAGAACATAATGAAAAGTCTAGCAGCCCCTCCTCTCTATACAGGGGGATGAGAATGGTTGTGAGCTAGAGGCAAGAACTGTGAGTACATTTAATGGTGACATACCATTTTTAGATCCAATTATGCAAATTCATCCCGGAATATTGTGAGTGAGGGTTGGGTGATCATTTTCCCCACTACCACCCACACACATACACACTCTGGGATTTATAGCAATTATGTCAATTGTCCTATTTATGGTACTTGACACGTTTAATGTAAGAAAGGGACAATGCATTCCATTACTTCTTATTACAATGCAGCATGGTGATGAATGGTATAATAGTGATGATAATTAAAATGTGTTGTGCATACTTAAACATGAGATTCAAGGTTTGAAAAAGTGCCTATTATCCCAGCCCTTTTTCTCTATCCTGTCTTGTAAAGAAAGACTCAATATCTTCCTCTGCTTGTCTGCAATTACTTAGGTGGTTCAGAAGAACACTCATATTACCTGGAGTTGATTCCCCTTTGTGCAATTCTTTCTTTCTCTTTGCTACTCTATGTGGGACCTCTGAGTGCCCTAAAATCTCTATCTTTAGTTCTTGCTGCTGACAGTTCTTTAAGCAGAGGCCCCTGCTTTCTAGAATCTTCAAAGTCATTAGACTTAAATTGTCATAGAAACACTGGGGAATAACGTTAAAGTTCTGAATGTTAATTTGTTTTCTTCTTATTTTAATATACTTGTTCTTGTTCTGTGACCAAGGCCACTTCAATGTAAATCAGCTGCCCTGAATTTTTGTAGAAGCCAGAATAGACTGGGGAAATCTGGTGAATCACTCAAACTCAACCCTCATCTCCTTAAGCCAAACGGGGATGATGTTAACTGCCTTGATTTACACACAAGACTATGGTAGAGACAAATAAATTAAGAAATTAATCTATGTGAACATATATTATGAAACATAAAAGACTATACATATTATTATACAGGCTTCAGGTGAAAGCATAGGGAGACTCATGTCAATATGGTACTTGAGAGTTAACAAGGCTTTTTCGCATAAAGTAATTTTTTTTTTGAAATTTACAACAGTAAATGTATCGAATTTTATATATTTTATAAAAGAGGAAATTTAAGTCTAATAAGCCCAAAGGCATCATGCTATTAAATGACTAATTTGCTATGTAGGTCTAGTATTTCTAAGTTTGGACAAAGGAGGTGGCCACAAATTCATATTTCTCTTCTGGGCAAAAGATATTAAGAAATAGGAAACTGAAAGAGAGAAGAATTATATCAAAAGAAGTAGTGTAGTGCAATAGTTAAAAGCAGAGTCAGACTTTAACTTTGGCCTTCCTTTTGCCTGGCATGAATGATATCACTGATGCTGGCTCAGTGCCCTCCTATTCTTTTACATGATTTTTCTACATTTTCTTTTCTGCCCCAGTCTCCAAAGCTCTCTGAATCCATGCTCAGTCTCAACCAATGATTTTGCATCTTATTTCACTGAGAAAATGACAGCAATCAGAAGAGAATTTCCATAAGCTCCTACCTCCCTGTCAAGCATGTGTCCGTATTCTCTAACCCTCCATCTAAATTAACATTTAAACCTTGACATTATTCCTTAGTGTTTCCTCTGCTGTCTATGCTCCTGTCTCAAGCCAACTCCTCCACTCATCCACTAGCCCTCATCCTTCCTCACCTACTCGAGAACCTCATATTCAAAAATCATCCCTTCCCTTTCTGTAATAGCATTCCTTTTTCTTCTTTACTAGGTCGTTTTCATCACTACACAAACATGCTTGGGTAAAACAATAGAGAAGAAGAAAAAAATCTCTTGACTCCTTAAACCCTTTTCCTTTCTGCCCTATTCCTCTGCTTCCTTTTACTGCAAAACCACCTAAAAAGTCTTATCTACACGCTGTCTCCAATCCTTTTCTCCTAATATCTCTTGAGGTGTTCCAGTTACTCATGACCACTAAAACTGCTCTTATCAAGGTCAGCAATGATATCCACATTGTGAAGTTCAACAGTCAATTCTCATGGAAGGGATTTTTGTCTGTTCTGTTCAATGCTATATTCCAAGCTGCTAGAGGAAGGCCTGGTATATGGAGAGTGCTCCACAAACACTTAGTGAATGAATAAATGTCTATAAAGCAGACCTGGATTTTAAACCACATTGCCCCACCTTCTTGTTATATGCCATTGTGAGTCCCCTAATCCTCTCTAAGCCTCCATTTCATCATTGAAACAGGGAAAATAATAATGACCTCTCAGGAATATTAAGGAAAATGAAATAATGAATGTATATTAGTGGCAAATAGAAAATGCTTTGTTGTTACAGGTCTGTTTCAAATGGTACATTATTCATTATTTGTAGCAAGACTGATTAATAAAGTGGGAGGTTCCTGAGAATGCTTCAAATGCTTAAAAAGTTTGCTCTGAGGGTAGAACAACAAATTACATAAGAGTTTTATTGGTTTGTTTGAGGCTGGAATTTCTTGATGAGGCTGGGACCTCCCAAACATAATTGTTGAACATATTGAGCAAGCAAGCGTCTCCAAAGTAAGACAATGGGAAGCTCACTGCATCATTATCTTGTGTGATTGCTAAATCTAGAAAAATAAAACACATTGCCCATTAAGACTTCCTAAGGGTGCAATGTAGAAGAGAAGTGTGTAATTCATTCCAAACGGGTGATGACTGCTAACTGAGGTCTTGCTCATTTAACAGCCTAGAAAGCCTGTTCTGTCAGCAATCCATGTCATCAATGGATTTCAGTGAAATTCCCTGGTCTTTAATTAGTGGAGCTGATGAACTTTCAGTGGTCAACTTGTGTAACCAAGGCTCTTGATTGGCGATCTTATTGTTTCTATAAAGGCAGCATAAAATATCAATGCTCAGTTTTGTCAAACCCTAACTTATTCACACTCTTCCTTAACAATATTTTCTTGTTGATTATTTCATAATGATACTAATGGGACTGATCTGTTTATTTAAATGATGGCTGCTGTCTTCTTTTAGGGTTATTAGTGCCCCGGAGTGAAGCTTACAGATGAATAAGTAGTACACTGAATCTTGGAGGATGTGGAAAGTTTGGGGACCGTCCTTTCTCTTAACATTTTTGACACCGTCAGAAATGTCAAGGCAAGGATGCTTAAATCAAAGCTATGAGAAGCCCCTACTTTGCTACAAGCAGGTCAAAAATAAAACAATATTTCTTTTATTGGCTCATCATACAAACATGTTCACATGCACATATGCATGTACACTCAAAGCATCAATGTACTCATATTGGATCATATTTTCTGCATGCAAGAATGTGCACATGTGCACACAGGCACAGACAAGTCAAAACATGTATGCAATACCCATTCACCAAGATAAATGTGCTCACATACAGCAAGTAAATCATATACATTCATACTTGAGCATAGATACCCATAAAACATGCATAAATTCATACAGAAATGCACAGAGTTCACGTATACTACCCGCACATAGTTAAACGTGTGTGTGCAAAGACATTTGCCTATACTCTGAAATAAAATACCAATTTCATAACTATTCCACTACCAATTTCTAGTGGGATGGGTACTTTGAAATGGACAGTTATTTTATTTATTTTCTCTTCTGGGCACATTGAGAGATTTGGAATATGCAATGCTGGCAAGATTTCTTGTTAATATACTATTATATTTCTAGCATATTACCTTGTCTAAAGTAAACAATCAATAAATATTTGATGAGTGAGAGAGAGAATGAGTGGGTGAATAAATGAATGGCTATGAGCAGGAAAGAGTGAATTACTCTGCATAATAGAGGGCAATGTTCTGCAGCACCATGTTCAATGTGGGAGAGATGATGTGAGGAGAGATGGGTGAAGAAGCAGCAAGCACACAAGAGGAACAGCTTCAGTGCAAAGAGGGAATGCAAGCATTGGCCAGATTCCCACGTAGCTATTAAAAGAATAAATCTGTTTTAATTGTGGGCCCACGACCATTGGTCATTTCCTTTTCATGATATCATATTTAAAGATGTCACCAACCCCAATCTTTTCATCTATATTGATTTGTAGGGAGAAAAAGCAGAAAAGCACTTATGGAATTCCCTTGATCCCTATGACCACATCCATCATTTATCTATTTCTGTGTAACAAATGGCCCCTTTCCTTAGTGACTTAAAACAACAGAGATTTCTTATTTCTCAAAATTCAAAGGGCTGGCTGGACTGGTTTCACATGATTTACTCATGAGTCATACACAGTTGGGCTAGGAGGTCCAAGATGGGTACACTTTGATGTCTCACAACTGATGTAAGTTCTTGGCCAGGGCTTATTGGTTCTCTTCCTTTTGCCCTCTCCTTCTTCAGTATGCTAATCTAGCTTTCCTGCATGGTAGCCTCAGAGAAACTTTCTAAAAGTGAAAACACAGCAGTTGAAGGTGTCTTGAAGCCTAAGCTCTGGAACCTGCCCAATTATACATCTGTCATTTCCTATTAGTCAAGGTGTGTCACATAAGTGGGGAAGGAGGGTCTTCTGATAGAGGAGCTGCAAGGACTTTTTGGCCCTTTCAAAACCACATGCCAAATTTACCACGTAATTATAGTTTCCTTCTGCCATCTGGGAATTCCTGAACCTCCTCGAGTGAGTTCCTAGCCATCCTCATGACAGGCACATGTTTCAAGGCCAGTTGATAGGAGCAGGGCACTGTGGCCCACAAACGCCTTCTCAGCCTTCTAAGAGAGGATGGAAGTTTGACTGATTCTCTTTGCCGGATAGTGATCTGACAGCCAAGAGATCCAGGTATGCCTACTGTGAAATGGGGTATTTGTCACTGGGACAAGTGTCCATTAGAAACTGGACCAACCAAAGCCATGGATTCATTTGTCATAATTTCCAAAGGAGCCTTCACTGGTAATGAGTTCTAGGCTCTAGAGGCCAAGGTCAGTGTAATTAAAAGGTCTCTGTGACAGAAAAACCCACTGAGTGACTCTGTGTTTGCATGTGCGTGTGCACGTGTGTGTTTTAGTACAGACTGAAGTTACTCTATAGGAAAAATATAGAAATTATTTCAATTCACTTTAGATGCTCTTGTATATATTTGTATGCTTTTACGTATTTGTAATCAGAACGTATATTTATTTTATGCTCTCATTCTCTTAATTAGCACAACTTGTTTCCCTTAATGTTATGTATAAACATATATCTCCTTCTTTTGAACTTCCCTTGTGAAATATGTAAGCTGCTTATAAGGTATTCCTAACATCCTGTGTACATTATTTTTGCTATCTATGCATATCTCACATCTCCTAATTCATCATCAGTATTGCTTCTATCATCATTGCTATCATTACTGTCATCATCATCATCGAGGGCATTCACCGAGCAGCCACCATTAACTATACACCATACACTTTACAAACATTACTTCCAACAATCACAAAATTCTAGAGAGATAGTTACTGTCCCCATATGTTTAATGAAGGAGAAAGCAAAGTCTCAGATAAATTTACTAACTTGCCCAAAGTTCTGTCGCTAGCAGGTAATGGAAGAAAGATTTACTTTCACAGCCTATATTATGATGATAAGCAGATGATAAGCAGATAGGATCCATCTTAGAATAATGTTCATATATTCCATTACAGTTAGCAGAGTCCATGCATGTCAGATGCACTAATACATACTTTTAGAAGAACATATTTTATACAAGATGTTCACATTTGGGCATGTATGCTAGGGGTTTTACTAATAAATATGCAATCATATTTTATTACTATATGATATCACATAATATAGTATAGCATTATAATACACTTTGCTTGACCATTTCCCTACTGCTGAAAATGTCTCCTGCTTCCATATTTTATCCTATTATGAACATACTGGCTTCAGTTCAAAGAGAGGAGAGCAGAGTAGTTAAGAGGCAAATGGACCTGGGTTGAATTCTATTGATTTGGAGAAAGTCACTCCTCCATCCCAGTCCTTAACCTTTTTGATGTAAGATAGAAAGCATAATAGTACCAATCTCTTAGGGCGTTACAAGTATTGAGCAAGAATTAATGCTAACTGAAGATAATTAAAAAAAAGAATTAATGCTTAAAACAAATATTACCAAGCACCCAGTGTACACTAGTCCAAACCATTGGGGGTAAGCAGAAAACAAAGCAAGGTCCCTCATCACATGGAGCTTACGTTCTGGTGGGAGACACATGAAGTAAGCATAAGATATAAATATAATATCCAGTCAAAAGTCTTTGCAAGCAAAACTCTGGTTCTCTATTTCAGATTACTTCACATCTTACTTGTTCTTCAGATTTTAGTTATAATGGAACTCCCCCAAGGAGAGTCATTTTAAAACCTCAGATCAGTCAAATCCCTTTCAGTTTAGTTCTTTAAAAAACACTTATGTTAAAAGAAAAAGAAGAAGATAACAGGAGAGGAAGAAAAGGGGAGTATGTCAGAGGGGGAGACGAACCATGAGAGATGATGGACTCTGAAAAAC